>NC_133753.1:148873407-149174176 GCF_036562045.2 Rhinolophus sinicus | reverse complement strand
CAGTGTGGAGTTTCCTCAAAAAATTATGAATAGAATTACCATATGACCCAGCATTCGCTCTCCTGGGTATCTACCCCAAAAATCTGAAAACATTTATACATAGAGACAAGTGTGCTCCAATGTTCATTGCAGTTTTATTTACAGTGGCCAAGACATGGAAACAACCAAAATGTCCTTTGATAGATGAATGGATAAAGAAGTTGTGGTATATAAACACAATGGAATACTATTCGGCGGTAAGAAAAGATGAAATAGGACCATTTGTGACAACATGGATGGATCTTGAGATTATAATGCTAAGTGAAATAAGTCAGACTGAAAAAGCAGAGAACCACATGATTTCACTGATATGTGGTATATAAACCAAAAACAACAAAAGAACAAGACAAACAAATGAGAAACAAAAACTCATAGACACAGACAATAGTTTAGTGGTTACCAGAGGGTAAGAGGGAAAGGGGTGGTAGATGGGGTAAAGGGGATCAAATATGTGGTGATGGAAGGAGAACTGACTCTGGGTGGTGAACACACAATGGGGTTTATAGATGATGTATTACAGAATTGTACACCTGAAATCGGTGTAACTTTACTAACAATTGTCACCCAAATAAACTTCAATTAAAAAAAATACAAAAAATAAGTACATAAATATAAACAAATACAAATTTGAATTAAAAAATTAAAACGAAAGATGTTTTTTCCCTGAAAGTTTGGGCCAAAAATATGGGTGTGCAGTATACACGGGAGCGCATTATACATGACAAAATATGGTATTTAAATATACTCTAAAAAGACAATGATTGCCAATGATTCACATTAGTGAAGTGCTAACGTGAGAAAAGCTAAGTCAGTAGACTAAAACAAGGGCACTAAGACAGATCATAGTACTAGCAAGAACTTAAAAAGTAATGAAAGTGATAACACACAGTTTTCACTAAAAAGGAAATATTATTCAATAATAATAAAAAAGTTATTATTCAATAATATTCATTCAATAATCAGTCTGGGTCATCATGGTAATATTTGGAATAGAGAATCATTTTAGTTCAGAGGTTGTTAACCTTTGGCTCATTGACCATTATGCTTCATTGGGCTTCATGGTATCTGAAAGTGGGGTGAAAAGTGACTTATTTTCCCTTACACTGTCTTTTTGAAACTGAATCCTAGGGGGAAATAGCTTTATAATGTCATATTAAGTTTTTAAGGTATTTTACATCATCAAATAATATTTCATTGTCACCGTTTTCATGTTATAATATCTAGAAGAGTTTCCCATTGATAAGAAAGAAAAACATTCCTATCATTATATGTTTTGGGGTTCTGCTTTTGTTTATATTAAGTTAAATTAAAGACAAAATAAGTAAAAAAAAAATTATGAAGTATGTATCCTTTGAAATGTCTCAAAACAACCGGTATGCTGCTTATCAAGTTGAAAAGCAGAAAAACCACACAGAATTGAAAAGAGCTTGGAGAAGTCATGTTCCCTAAAAATGATAAACATGGTCTGTGGCTTGTAAAAGAAGAAAAACTGAAGCAGTTGAAGGAGTGTCTATTGCAAAAATGTTACCTACTCCAGAATTGCTGTTTCTTCTAATATTTTAATATTTTGAAACAGATCTAAAAGGAATTGATAACTATGCAACTCGTGAAACCTCTGATGTTCTCTGCACAGCCAACTCTGTTTTTCATCCATCACTGGGATTCCTATTTTATGAGGCCCTCTTGAAATTTTAAAAAACTCCCATCATCTTGAAAATGTTACTTCCAAGTAAATATCTGACTGGAAAAAAGTTGCAGAACTGTAGGCACAGATCAAGTGTCTCTGGCATTTGGTTGTCCATTTGTTTTTGCTGCTTTGGAAAAGAAGCTCCAGGTGTCAATCTGACTGACAGCTTTCTGTATCAGCAGGCCTGGTACCAAATGTTCTGCCACCGATACTGAATGAAGTCTTGCTTAATGCTGTGAGAAGCATCAACTTCATCAGAGCCATGGATGGGGCTGAATCGTTTTTTTCAGGATCTTTTATCAAGAAATGGGAGCAGAATGAGAGCAATTCTTCACTTACTAAAAATTGGCTGGATTTGCAGAGGAGAGTCTTAAAGAGCTTAATTAAGCTTTGGGCAGAAATTTTACTTTTTTAAAAACAGAAAAAAGGAACCTCTACTCTCTCATGGTTTAGCATATTGAGAGTATTTTTTGTCGTATCTTTTGGTTAAAGCCCTCAATCAACATTATGCATGCTGCTGAAGAATGGAACGGTCCTGTTCTGTAAGAGATCCGTCACTAGGAATTCAGTGTCCCCCTAACACTGAAAGAAAGACCTTGTGCAATTTGGAGTTAAAGGGACCAAACTTTTTTCCAATTTCTCTGCAGGCAGAAGCCAACATGTGCCAAACTGAAAGGCTACTTCTGATCAAGAGAATCTTAAGATTGAAATGTGGACTTATAATCCAAAATTTGGTGGTATGGATTAACATCAATGGCTTGCACTTTGCCAAAGATAATAACCTCAGTGAACTGGGGCAGAGGAAATTATTCGAAATGAATTCAACTGTTTCTCAAGTCAAGCCTACCCTCATCTGCAAAGTGTGCTACAGAGCTTGGACTCCATTCACTATTGTGCATTTTTCAAGCCAGGGCTTACAACACATTTGCCACCAAAACACAACAAAACAAATATCAAGACTGATTGGATGTCAAGCGTGACACATGTGTTGCCATATCAAATCCACTCAAAACTTTGTCCTACTTCTTTAAGACAAATCTCAACAGCCTTCGCATTCAAAGCTGATGATAAGCTGAACTGAAGTTCAAGTCTTGCTTTGCGTGGAAATTTTTGCTTTATTTCCTTTTTTATCATAAAGTAGGTATTAGTTTTTACATTAAAAATGTGTGAGGGAGGCATACATTTGTAATGAATGCTTTTCATTTTTTTCTATGTGAAATCAAGAGAAGGCTGAGACTTGGAAGGACAGCAATGGAAGAATGAGGAAAGATCATCAAGAGCAAAGATGTGTCATTAGACAATGGAAGCAAGAATTTACATTGGGGTTGAGAGTCTGTTCAATAAATGGTGTTGGGAAACCTGGACAGACACATACAAAAAAAATGAAGTTGGACCACCTCCTTATGCCATGTACCAGAATAAATTCAAAATGGATTAAAGACTTAAATATAAAATCTGAAACCATAAAACTCCTAGAAGAAAATATAGGAAGTAAATTGACAGACATTACCCTTAGTAATATTTTTACTGATATTTCTCCTTGGGCAAGGGAAGAGAAAAAGTAAACATATGGGATTATAGCAAACTAAAAAGTTTTTTCATAGCAAAGAAAAACACCAATAAAACAAACAGGCATCCTACTGAATGGGAGAAGATATTTGTCAATGATACATCTGGTAAGGGGATATTATCCAAAATTTATTAAAAACTCATTCAACTCAACACCAAAAAAACCAACAACCCAATTGAAAAATGGGTAGAGGACATGAAGAGACATTTTTCTAAAGAGGACATACAGATGGCAAACAGACTTATGAAAAAATATTCAACCTCACTAATCATTAAAGAAATGCAAATAAAAACCACAATGAGATACCACCTCATTCCAGTCAGAATGGCCATCAACAATAAATTAACAAACAACAAGTGCTGGAGAGGATGCGGAGAAAAATGATCCCTCTTGCACTACTGGTGGGATTGCAGATTGGTGCAGCCACTGTGGAAATCAGGATGGAGTTATTTAAAAAAACTGGAAATGGAACCACCTTATGACCCAGCAATTCCACTCTTAGGTATCTATCCAGAGAAATCCAAAACACTAATTCGAAAAAATTTATGCACCCCTATGTTTATTGCAGCACTATTCACAATAGCCAAGACATGGAAAAAAACAAAATGCCCATCGGTAGATGACTGGATTAAGAAATCATGGTATATTTATACAATGGAGTATTACTCGGCCATAACGAAGAATGAAATCCTCCCATTTGCAACGATATGGATGGACCTAGAGAACATCATGCTAAGTGAAATAAGTCAGACGGAGAAAGACAAATACCATATGATCTCACTTATATGTGGAATCTAAAAATTAGAATAAATGATGAAACTAATCAGAAACAGTCTCAGAGATACAGAGGAAAAACTGAGGATTGCTAGATGGGAGGGTGGGGTGGGGATAAGGTGAGAGGATTAGAAAGCACAACTGACAACCAGAAAATTGCCACGGGGATATGAAAGACAGTCTGGGGAATATAATCAATAATGTTGTAAAGATTTTGTAGGGTATCAAATGGATACTTGTCTTATTAGGGAGACCACTTCAGGGATGGTGTAGGTGCCTGACCACTGCAGTGTACACCTGAAGCTGAAGCTGAATAATAATGAATGTTAACTATAATTTTATATATATAGTCACAGGATGTTAAGTGCAGCACAATGAATAGAGTCAGTGGAATTATAACAGCTACATACGATGTCAGAGGGGTAGTAGATTGGGGGAGGAGGGTTATCACTTTGTGAGGGGTATAAATGATAAATGTCTAACTATTACATTGTTTTCTACACCTGAAACAAACAAACAAAAGATCTCGTAGACTTATTTAGACATCAATTTATATTATGTACTATTTTGGGAAAAGGAAAATATAAAGTGAAATAAATCAGTTAAGGTAGTTCTAAAAACAAAACAAAACGATGTGTCATTAGAGACCAAGGGTAAGATCATCCACACACTGTTGTATTTCCAGTTACTATGTATGGCTGAGAAAGTTGGACAGCGAAGAAGGCTGATAGGAAAAAAATGGATTCATTTGAAATATGGTGTTGGAGGAGAGCTCGATGGACCTCCAGAAAGATGAACAGTGGGTCCTGGAGCAAATTAAGCCTGAGACACCACTGGAGGCAAAGATGACAAAACTGAAGCTGTCCTACTTCAGGCACATCATGAGAAGGCGGGGTCTTTGGAAAAGACAATAATGCTGGGAAGAATAGGAGGCAGTGAGAAAAGAGGAAGATTAAATATGAGATGGATTGACTCCATACAAGAAGCCATAGGCTGTTGAGGACAGGACATGTGGACATCATTCATTCATAGGGTCACCAGGAGACAGAGCTGACTCAACAGTACATCACACACACAGTCACATAGAAAAGAAATGTAATCAATGTCTGATATCATAAAAATAAACTCTATCTAAATTTTTGTGCGTATGTTTAGGTACTTTTTTTCTGTAAGTTCACATCTTTCAATCTCAAAGAGGTCTATGTAATTCAAAAACCTGGGGGAAAAAACCCACTCCTCTGATTTAGATATTAACCTTACATAACACATAGTTGTCTCATAACAAATGATTCAAGAATTATATGGAAGAAAATCACACCACAACACTTAGAAAATGTAGATAAATATTTAGCACATTTCAGGCTAAGAAAAAGCTTTCTGAACAAAAAAGCAAGGAAAAAAATGTAAAACTCTATAAAGTGGTCATTCTCTAGCTCAGTAATTTAATTTCAAACCATTGATATCTGAGGAAAAAATCCAAAATGTAGATAGATTTTATGAAGAAATTGTTCATTACAGTGTTACTGATTTAAAAAGTAAAAATCAATCTAAGTTAAGGGAATGGTTAAGTATATCAAGGGACAGATGAATGGTACAATTTGCATAAATGAATGAAGTAGGCCTGGATTGGGAGTTATCAATGGAGAACGGTGATTTAAAGGGTGAATACTTCAACTAAGGATGACAGCAATTGCTTGATTCCCATCAGTTATTGGCTTTGTGGAAATATGGGCTCTGTGTTGCCAGGCTTTCCTATTTTTAAAAATGTTTTAATTTTTAATTGGAAATAATTTCAAATTTATGAAAAGTTGCCAAAACAACAAATAATAAAAGAACACTTAAGACCTTTACTGAGATTGTTTACTTGTTAATACTTGACTCTATTTTTATTCTTTCTGTACACACATACACACACATACATTTATTGTGTTTTGTATTAAAAATATATAAATGTATATATATAAATATATATACACATAAACATATTTTTTTCTGAATTATTTGAAGGTGTGTTACATATATCATAGCCCTTTACTCCTAAATACTCCATGGTTTATTTCCGAAGAATAGAAACTCCGATTTTTGAGGTGGGGCATCTGGAGTGGGATGAAAAAGGGAGAGCATGAGGAGGTCGTCTCTCCCTGGCCACTAGGAGATGAGTGAGTCACCACCAAATACAGGTTGAAAACTATTGGACTAGACAATTATCATTCCATCAGTAAAAACAATGTCTCCAATATATGTACATTTATTGGTAAATTGGATATATGTACTAATCTACTAATATATTATGTACCTTATAAAAACGTATACTTTAAAAAGAATAACAAAATTTAAAATTAAATACAAATACAAGTTTTAAAGTTTTCTTGCTCCACCCTCTAAGGTGTACACCTTCCTACTTTCAGTCACTGTTCTATACGGTGGTGGCTAAACAGGAAAGACTCCCATCATTTCCAAAGCTGCTCCTGGGTTCTGCTCCCCAGACTGTATCACCTTCACATCAGCCAGCTCTCTCTATGCTGTTTTATTGCCTTCAAAGTGCTTATCACTAGTGCAAGTTATTTTGCATATTTATGTGTTTACTTGTTCATTCCTCCCCTCCACTAGAATATAAGCTCCATGAGAACGAGGATCTAGCCTGTCTTGCTCATTGCTAATTCCTCCCTACCCCGAACAGGGCTTGGCACACAGTACATATTCATTAGCTACTTATTATGCACAGCTGTTCCATGGCTCATATTCCAGCTCTTTCCCCCCAGTTTGGTCCTCCATTCTCCCAGCAGGCCATGGGGAAGGTCACCTGACCCTGTGCAGGAAGAAAACAATACCCTAACCTACTTCTTAGAGAAGCTTCTCTGCATAAAGACCTCCTGTAGCGGGTGAGCTGCTGAGGACAGTTTTCCTCTTCATGTAAAACACAGGCCCAAGGACTAGAGTCAGTGGTATTGTAACAGCTACATATGATGTCAGAGGGGTAGTAGATTGGGGGAGGGGTAGTAGACTTTGTGAGGGGTGTAAATGTCTAATCATTATGTTGTTTTGTACACCTGAAACTATATAAAAAACTAAAATTAAAAAGAAAAACCACAGGCCCACAATCTCAAATTCAGAACATATATATATATATATATATATATATATATATATATATACATATGAAATTACATAATAAAATATACACATATATAATTACACTATTTCAAAAGGCATTTCTTCTTTTAAAAAATCATTTAGTAGCTGACTGTCATTTTCACATAAAAGCCATCCTTCTCACTCAATCAAGTCAAGCTGTTCTTGGAGCATCTGTCCTGGGAGGAAAAAGAAAAAGATGTGCAGGTACCTGATGGTTTTCCACACGTCGAAGCCATCCAGAGGTTTGGTACCATTTGTGCTTCCCCCGGCCAGCTTCGCGAGAGTCGGCAGCCAGTCAGAAATGTGGATGAGCTCCCGGTTCTTCACACCCTTCTGTTTCAGCAAGGGGCTCGCCACAAAGCCCACCCCTCGAACGCCTCCTTCCCACAGGCTCCATTTCCTTCCTCGAAGGGGCCAGTTATTGCCTCCTGCCAGAGTCTGCCCTCCATTATCTGAAATACAATTAGGTATTGGTATGAGGACATTGTTAACTGTTAGATACATTTAAGAACAGAAGACTTCTATGTATGTTGTTTCAAATGGTGCTTAAGAACTAAAAAAGATAACTCCTCTTACCCTTTCCTGTACCAACTACCCTTCTCCCACCCGAAACTACCCTCTATCACCCAGACATAACTAGGGTGCAATGAGGCCAGATCTGACACGAGACCATTAAATCCTCAGTGGATGGGGCCACTGGAAAACGAGGAAGGCCCCTGAGGGCAACTGCTTGGGATGGAGCCCTGTGCTAATCAACGAAGTAGGTTCCAAATGCACGTGTGTGTGCAACTTGGTGTAACACAGGAGAAGGCAGGCAAGCCGAGTCCTCCTGGTACATGAAAACCTTTGAGTGAGTTTCACTTGGTGACTTAAAGTTCCTGATAGGTGAAGAAAGCAGACTTTTTATTTTCCTCCTGGAAAAATGTTCTAACATTTAAACTGGTAACTGAAGTAACATTCTACTCCCTGGTGATTTGAATTATTTCTTAAGTGTGAAAGCTGAAGATTTCTCCAATGGGCTAAATGTCTGTAAACAGAGCAGTCGGGTGGAAAATATAATTCCAAGAAAAATTCCTCCCTTCTATACAGGATGGCAAGACAAAGCTTCATCGTGTACGGTGCCAAGGAAGGGAAGGGTTTTCTTCTCAGACACTGAGAATGGAGGATACTGGTGAAGCCAGAGAAGTCACAAGAGTGACTGATATTAAGTGTCTTACCAGGTGGTTAGGGCTCAGCGTTAGGAATGGAGTTGGACCGTAGAAGGTAAAAAGTGCTATTTCTTTTTACCTCTTTTCTAGTGAGATTATAGAATCATATCATCTCCAGAAGTATCCATACACTTAGGTGACTTTAGTGACACATTTTAAATAACGCTTATTTGCATGTAATTATACCTCAATTAAACATTTTTTAAAAACCACTGTTATCCAAATGAACCACATGAGGGCAGTATGACAGACCTGCTCTACAGAATGTCACATATAAAAATCTAATCCAAATGAAGATCTATCAAAACCACAGGATACACATGGAAGGAAAGAGAACTAACATGTGTTAAGCACCTACTATGCACCACTTTAATTTCACATTACCTCTCACAGAATCTGTTGTCTGATAGACCTGGAATGGAAGTCTGATGTCACTAACTAGCTATGTGACACAGGGCAATACACAGCCTCAGTTTCTTTACCTTTGATGTGGAGATAATAATTGCTACCTTATCTATTATGGTGAACATTAAATGGTACCATTGCTTGGCTGGGTACCTGAACCTAAGCATTCAATAAATGGTAGCTGATATTTACAACAACCCAAGTAGTCTAGTATTATAACCACTTTGTTGCTTTTAAACAAAGAGGTGTGAAAAGGCCAAACCAATAAGTGGCAAAGCCAGGTTTCAGGTACCTTCTGCTCCCAGAGTGCTGTGTTGCTGATGTAGAGTGAGTTTTATACCTATGGGCCACATAAAGTTTCACTTCCCTGTGAAAACCATATGCACAGTCAGTCTCAGCAAAGTGTACATTCTTTCTATGATACAGCAGGAGAGCTATTTCAAGGTGACGATTCCCTTTAGAGGAGAGCCACCTTTGTTGTGATGGGTAAGACAGTCAAGGCTCTATTGCCACAGAGGCTTCTCATCAAGCCCTTAACACACCTCAGTTCTTCTCTGTGCTTTGTGAGGGGAGGGAGAAGAGTCTTGAGCTGGATTAGATGAAGGTAACAATTCTTCAACACATGGTGGGGGAGGTGACAGTCCATCTCATTTGCTGTCACAGACTTACAAGAACCTCTCCTTAAACCTGACCTCTTCTTGACAAAAGCCCAAGGCCCAGTCACCCAAGCCTGTGTACTAAATACACATTTTTATTTCACATAAGCAGACCTGTTTATTCAAAACAATGGGCACCATCTTTAGACAGAGGGGATTCCTCCACTCTTCTTCTACTTCACAGAGTATCAGTCATCCACAACCAATATATCAAAATTTAAAAGAAGGTGCTATTCCTGTGATACAAAAATACACTGGGGCCGGCCTGCTGGTTCAGGCAGTTGGAGCTCCGTGCTCCTAACTCCGAAGGCTGCCGGTTCGATTCCCACATGGGCCAGTGGGCTCTCAACCACAAGGTTGCCAGTTCAATTCCTCGAGTCCCGCAAGGGATGTTGGGCTCCACCCCCTGCAACTAAGATTGAACACAGCACCTTGGGCTGAGCTACCGCTGAGCTCCTGGATGGCTCAGTTGGTTGGAGTGCATCCTCTCAACCACAGGGTTGCCAGTTCGACTCCCGCAAGGGATGGTGGGCTGTGCCCCTGCAACTAGAAAATGCCAAGGACCTGGAGCTGAGCTGCACCCTCCACAACTAAGACTGAAAGGACAACAACTTGACTTGGAAAAAAAAAAAGTCCTGGAAGTACACACTGTTCCCCAATAAAATCCTGTTTCCCTTCCCCAATAAAATCTTTAAAAAAAAAAAAAAAAATGCACTGGAAAGACATGTTTACATTCTACCTGTGAGAAGAAGAATGGCTGAGACAGCACTATTTTTATACTCTGTTGTCTGGATTGTTATGATACTGGCTCAATGCTTGTAGAAAATGCCTGTTTTCTCCATTTTAAACAGATACACTTTTGAGATATTATGTAATGTCTCTGTCAGTTCCACATATTTGTTAGTGCTCAATACAAAAATGTTAAATAGTGGTGGTGGAAATAAGAGAGGAGGTGACGGGGAGAAGGTGGCTGGGTCTGGAATCTGACTCTGGGAGCAGCCCTTCGGGTATGACTTAGGAAAATACTCTAGGCTGTAAAGAGAATTTGGCCACTGTTGCTACTGTAGGAGCTGGAAGGTGTTTGCACATATTATTAGAGGAGGGTGCTGATGCAGCAAGTGTGACTGCTTTTGCCATTAGCTTGCTGTGATGTTTTTGCCATGAGCAATGATAAGCCATTGTATCATCCGTTATCAAGGTGGCTTTCTTCATCCTTTTCTCAAGAGCACTCTAGAGAGAAGGCATTGGTAACTGACACATTTGAAACTTGTTCTCTTGGACTCTATAGTCATAGAGCCAACTGCAGACCTGGCTGCATGAAGAGGGTAATTTGGCCTTGGGGGGAAGGGGGAGCAGGGAGCACCAGGCTGATGGTTCCCACCTACGAACAAAGGGGCAGAATCCACCACAGACTTAGGCCTTTGAGAAATAGGGTGTTGACTATCAGTTGTAGCACAGTCTCCCCAGTATTTCAAAGAGTTGGACATAAAACTCAGAGTAATCGCATCAGAGTAATAGCAAACATCAAATAAACTCATTTGAAACAAGGTAGAAAGGTGGGTTTCCTATATTGCTCACTTAAATCTAACGTAAACTAAAGGGGTCAATTGTATGGTGAAAGATAGTAACTAGTTTTTGGTGGGGATTACTTTGTAGTGCAAACAGATGTTGAATTACAATGAAACATATAATGTCATATACCAATTTTATATTATATATGTATACACCAACTTACATATCATTATATACCAATTTTACCTCAATAATTTTTTTTTTTTTTAAAGACAATGGAACTACCACCATTTCAAACATGTTTCTTTTCGTTTTCCCTCCTAATTTTCTTGGGGCAAAATTAATTTTTGTTCTTGTTAAGAATTAATTTTCAAGAGAAATATTTGTTTCATTTCCTGACTGACTTATGAAAAAAATTTCCAAATCAAAATAAGATGACTTCAACTAGCAAAGGGAACTATGAAACTTTTTTTTTTTTCCAGGGAAATCGTTCTTCAGTAATGTTTTTGGCAGAGGGAAAAGCTAATTATAAAACCTTTGCTGTCCAGAAAAGAAATGTCAAAATAAAACAAATGCTGTCATATACAGATGGTAAATCTCACTTTATTATTCATTATTGAATCAAAATAACTGTCAAAAAGTCATGGAAAAACATCGGTTAGCCAAAGATCTGAGCAAAAGCATTAAGTATACGACAATGAAGCCTCCTCCATATACAGCTGATAAAAGATTCAGATGGAACCGTGACAACAACATTAGTTTTTAGGACTACTCCCCAAGTAATGTAATGCCGTGGCGTGGCTATGGCAGGGCGCCCTGAACCACCAGCGAATATCTCTCTATGTCACTGCCCCCTTTGACCCTGGGCTCACCCAAGACATCCCCCCATGACTTGGGGATCATGGAAGGAAAAGCAAGGAAGGCTCCAGCAGCCTTGCACCAGGACTTGCCTCTGAACAGGGCCACCAATGCGAGTATGACAGGTGAGTAGACAACATGATTTCAAAGAAGCCTCTTTGTCTAAAAAAAGAAACTGCTTGAGGATGGTTGCTTCTTTCAGGCTAACTTTTTAAATTATTAAAATGTAAACTGGAGAGTTAACATGTGTCTTAGTAGTCATCTGAAAGATTAGGTAAATGCAACCTTCTCCTAGTAAAAGATTTTGGAGAAAATATCTACCCAGATACTCAATTTGCAACCTGATGGTCTTCTCCTTCCCTCTATTGGTTCTATATTCAACCCTTCCGGATTGAATGTGCATCCATTTCTGCCATGTGCATCCTTCCAATGGGTTTCCAATCCAGCCCCACTGCCTCGGGTCTGACATTCCTCTCACCTGATCTACTAAGGTACCTCACAGACTGCTTCACATGGCTGTTATAGGCATGTCTGTGAAGCCCCAAACCAATCAGGCCACATCCGTGTTTAAAGACCTTTGACTGTTTGCCAGTCAGGAAAACGTTCAAACTTCTGCCCCACATAGAGAATCCTTCCCATCGGGACCAACCTACTTTTAGAAGATCAGCTCCTGCCCTTCCCCATAAAAACAATCCTGTGCTTCCGTCACATAACTAACTTCTCCCTGTTATTGGAACACATTCATGCTGACTTTGCTTTTGTACATGGTTCCTTTGCCTAAAATGCTCTCCCCCTTCTTTCCTGCTTAACTTAAATTTTAAGTCCCGGGTCAAATGTCACATCTTCTGTGAAGTTTTTACTGACTCCTCTGACAGTCTTTATCTTTCCTCTGTACTTCTGCTGCACTTTATATGCACTTCTCCATCGCACTTATCTCGGTATCTTATACACACACTTAGCGCACTTATCTCTGTATATTAATTAGTTGTTCATGGGTTTGTCTTCCTCCCTAACTCTGCATCTCAAGAGCAAGAACAATGTCTCATTTGTCTTTGCATTCCCAGGCCTTGGCTCAGGACGCCAAGGAGAGAGCTCAAAAATTTGGGGGAACAAATAAACAAATGGAGGAAAGGCCTCCAAAAATAGAGATTGAAGACTCTACAAATGAATATGGATTACTGCATAGTTTTTTCTAAGCCTTCATCCAGCCACTCCATGACCTTGACATTTAGGAAGCTGCGCTGCATGTAGAGATGTTCCTTATTTTATAGGATATTGGCGAGGGGGTTCCCGGAACCCTGTGAGGACTTAAAACAAATATCAGAGTTTTCTGTCTCATCTGGCACCCGGTCAGTTGCACTTAAGTCAAGGAGGTTGTTTGAGAGCATTTGAGGAAGCATTGGTCCTGGCCTGGAAGAGAATTCTCACTCACCCCTTTAACAAATCTTTCTGCAGTTCCCACTATGTACCAGCGACCACTCTAGTTTTGGGGAAATGGCAGCAAACAAGACAGACAAAGTCTTCTCTTTCAAGGAGTGAATAGGAAAGAGATAAGATCTCTCCATTCGTGGTAGGTGATAACTGGGCCTCTTGGAGGAGCTGGAAGCAGAAGGACAGGACAGAGCCAACCACCAACAAAGAGACTGGGCACAGGGAGGAGGCAATTCAGGGCTTTATCCGATTACACATTGGGGGCAGGGGGGGCAGTGATCTGTGTCAAGGTTTCTTCTTAATTAAAGACTAACTATACTCTCAAAAACACTCTTTTTCCAGAGCTTAAGAAAAATTTGAGCTGAATGATGACTACATATAAACAAGACGATGTCTAGATGTTTCACGACTGTCATTGTTTTTCTCTATCATCCTTACTCCCACATTTCTAATTGCACTGAAATATATGCAAGGGATAGGAGTTAAAAGCTGTGGGTTTGGGAAAGTTACTCTATCTGCGAGCCTAAGTTTCTGTATTTGGAAAACGGGGATAACAATAATCCCCACTCTAACGCAGTGCCTGGCACAGAAGGAGTGCTCAATAAATATTAGCAATTTTCATTAATGAAAATCACCATCAGCAGTAGCATCAGAGTGTGCAGAGCAGAACAGGCTCCTATCTCGGTATTTATTAAACATACACTCGATGTAGGTATCACAGCCACACTCTAAGACACCACGTTTCATAAGAAGAAAGTATTTTAAGCATTGAGCCCTTCTAGGTTGCATTCTCTTCTCTGGAGGTAATTTCTGGAGAGTCAAGACATGAATTGTGAGGGGTTTGGTTGTTATTACTGGGGCAGAGCCAGGGTGACTCCTTTCTGTTGCCACGAGTTTAAATAAAGTACACCAGTAACCAAAGAAAGAGGTGCAATAGCCATAGCCTGTGATTCAAATTAAATGTCAGAAAGAGAATCTTTACTTAGATGTTCATTTGAATATTTGAAGAGGTTTTAAATGGTTTGTGGCATTCAGGGCAGATAAATGTTCAGACCCCCAACTCCCAGTCAGACACTAATCAGACTTTACATCTTCATTAAAGGGACCAGTACAGGGAGCATTCCAGCTGCATTAGCATTAGAGGGACGCTGGTGGGACGGAATTAGCAGCCAGGCCCCAAATAACTGATGGTGCCACCAAAAGAGCTGGAGATAAAGGAAGATAGACGCGGGAAAAGGGCAAAAAAAAAAAAAAAGAGTGGGGATGAAAAAGATTACACAAGGTTGTAGTAAAAAGTTTTCCTCATTTTAGTGGGGCTAATGTCATTGCTTATAATGATGAAATACCAATGGGATTTTCTCTCTCCTTTAACATTTATTAAGGATGAAAAGACTCCAAATTCTGTTGAAAGATTGAAAACATTTGGTCTCTAAAAGGTAAAATGGAACTGGGAACTGGAAAACAGGTCCTAATTCATTACATATCAGTAGGCAAACAACTGAACTTTTTTCTGCAATTTAAAGCATAGGTAGTCACCCATTTGGAGATTCTTAAATGAAAGTTGTAAGTACAAAATATTGTGAGTTACCCTCACTTAGGAGACAGAGATAGTGCTAGGTTTGATCTGCATATTCTAGATCCCCAAACGAGTAGCACAGAAGCCCCATGTTTGGAGTACTTAGGGGCAGCAAAAGTACCAAGTGTTTGTACTTTTTTTTTTTTTTTTTTACAACTAAAACCCACGCTTTTTTCTCTCTGCAGTTTGATCTTGAAAGAATGCTTTTTTGTTTGTTTGTTTTTTTAAATCTAATGAAGCTATTTATTTCAGGGCAAACTAAAATTATTTGGTACCTTGAGTGATTATTATAATTTACTCACAAAGTATTTGGCTCTCCTTCCAGACCTGAAACCCCTTTAAGGTGACCAAATAATGTTTTACCAGACAGCTGTTTATCTGTCAGGAATGTCAACAGAGAAATGATAGATGTAAAAAATATCAAAGAAGTGCTTAGAGGCTGGCAGATTCAAGGGTAGCAGAAAAGAAGTGAAAATAGCACCAAGATAGAAGAAGGTAGAATTGTGGATTCCAAATAACAAGTGTATGAACTACTGGCCTTGTGAGGGAGATGGGAATCGAGCACAGTGATTTTTCAGAGAATTAAAACTAGAGAATACGCACATGTTCTATTTGGGTAAGCATCAACTACTTTAATTTGTCTTTATGCTTCCAAATACATAATATAAGTTAAATGTTCTGAATTTACTTTCAGGTAGAAACAACAATTTATTGGGTTTCTATTTTATGAGTAGTAAAATAACCTTTCAGAGTTGCTCAGAAAAATTAAAAAACCAGAACAAGTGGACAGGCAGTTTTGTTTCCCCAGAGGCTTTTTCGGAGCTTGCTAAATGCTAACGGATCTCACCAGTGTATGGGTGTCTAATGGCGGTGGGGAGACACACACAGGCAAAGCCATGAGAACGCTGACCAGCACATTCCTCTTTGAAGAACAATAGAAGAGCGAAACATTTAATGGCTGAAACAAAAATAACTCAATACACCTAAGTATTAAGAAGTGTGTTAAGCATTTTGAACACTGAATGCATACTTCATAAAAGTATAAGAAAAAGATTTGCTTTGGACCCGCAGATGACATTTGCTCCAAAGCCAAAGTAAAACAAACTCTGAGTCCTCAGACTCTGGGTCCTCCTGAGCGCACAGGGAGGCAGCCCCACTTCTGATCAGAGTGTGCACAGTGAGAGTGAGAAGAAATCTGGAGACACTGGACATCCCAACAGGGGAAGACAGCGCCAGCTGCTGGGAGTAAAGGCAGCTGGGGGAGAGGAGAACATGTGGGAAACAGACTGGGTCTCTGTGCCTAATGAAAGGCTAGAGGTTAAATGGAGGCATTTCAGCAGGAAATAAAGGGATGTTGAGAGAGAGAGAGGTCCAGTATCTGGGAAAATCTATATCTCCTGAACAGCCATGAACTGGGATTTAAAAAAAAAAAAAAAAAGTCCAAATGATCAAGCAAATAAATGCAAACAAATGCCCCTGAGTAACCACAATAGTCATCACCAAGTCTCTGCAATTGTACCCTAATGCAGGGCCCATTTAGTCTCAGACAAGATTCCAATAATATGTATGCACGGAGGCTGGCTTCCTAGTTTTCACAGCAGACTAGAATATGCATATTAGAATGGCAGGTTGCTTCATATGCGACCTGTGGAGACGATCCTAAGAGTAAGGAAAGAAGACTATGAATAAGAAAATACGAATTTTAAAAGTAGACCACAAACTAAAAATGCATTCACCTGTTTTTTCCAATGTTAAGTGATCCACACTGATATATATTAAGGACAACTGTATGAATCATAACACAGCAACTGAAAAATTAAAATGATAACCCTACAGCATGAAGACAGTAAGAGGCTGATGGTATATAGTTAAGGATAGCTTAGATCTAGAAAAAGGTTTATATTCCCTATTCATGACACTGATCCTATCTCTATCAATATAATGTGAACACTTTCACCTGTCATCTTCTAGCAGAGGTCACAAGTACAAGCACACAAAAATTTTTATTATCCTGGCACAGAGTTAAGCCTGTACACTGAAAAGGGAGAGACTGATTACAGGTCAAGCAGAGTTCCTCAGGTGCCTTATAGCTCTACTGGAATGATGTTTTGAAATCATAAGTCAGGGCTTTTCTCATTCCTAGTAATTCCTGTAACCCTATGACTTTCTCCCACCCAGGAAGTAGGAAGGGCAATGGGTATATGGCCTCAGGGACGTCTCTTGCACGTCTAAGTTTGTGGACTGAAGTCTGTGATTGCTATGCGTATGTATGAGCATTACGGCTGGATGCCCCATGTTTAATGGATATAATAACTGTGTTACTTTTTTGCAGGTGAAACAGAAAGTGAATACTTTATTGTTGTGATTGTTTTGTTTTTATTGTTGATGTGGTAATATATGACACACTTGTGGACTCATTCACAGATTTTACTTTTTTATATAATAGCAATTTCAAGCATACCTCATTGTGAGTTCAGTTCTAGACTACCACAATAAAGCAAATACTGCAAATAAAGCAAGTCACTACAATTTTGGGGATTCCCAATGATTATAAAAGTTAAGTGTATACTACACTGTATTCTATAAGTGTGCAATAACACTATGTCTAAAAAAATGTACATATCTTAATTAAAAAATACTTTGTTGCTAAAAGTGGCTAACCATCATCGAGTAGTAATCTTTCTGCTGGTGGAGGGTCTTGCAGCCATGTTGACGGTTGCTGACTGATCAGGGTGGTGGTGCTGAAGGGTGGGGTGACTGTGGCAATTTCTTAAAATAAGATAATAATGAAGTTTGCAGCATCAGTTAAATCTTCCTTTTACCAACAATTTCTCTACAACACTTGATGTTTCATAGCACTTTACCTACAGAAGAACTTTCAAAATTGGAGGCAATCCTCATAAGCCCCGCCACTGCTTTATCAACTAAGTTTATATAATACTCCAAATCCTTTATATTCATTTCAACAATCTTCACAACATCTTTACCAGGAGTAGATTCCATCACAAGAAACTACTTTCTTTGCTCTTCCATAAGAAACAACTCCTTATTTGTTAAAGTTTTATTATGAGATTGCAGCAATTCAATCACATCTGCAGGCTCCACTTCTAATTCTAGTTCTCTTGTTATTTCCACCACATCTGCAGTTATTTCCTCCACTGAAGTCTTGAACCCCTCAGTCATCGATGAGGGTTGAAATCAACTTATTCCAAACCCATGTTAATGTTGATATTTTGACCTCTTTCCATGAATCATGAACGTTCTTAATGACATACAGAATGGTGAATCCTTTGCAGAGGTTTTCAATTTACTTTGCCCAAATCCATCAGAGGAGACACTACATATGGCAGCTATAGCTTTGCAAAATGTAGTTCTTAAATAATAAGACTTAAAAGTAAAAATTACTCTTTGATCCATGGACTACAGAATGGATTTTGTGTTAGCAGGCATGAAAACAACATTAATCTCATTGTATATCTCTATCAAAGCTCTTGAGTGACCAGATCCATTATCAATGAGCAATAATATTTTGAAAGGATTCTTTTTTTCTGAGAGGCAGTTCTCAACAGTGAGCTTAAAGTATTTAATAAATAGATATGCTGTCATCCAGGCTTTGTTGTTCCTTTTATAGAGCACAGGCAGAGTAGATTTAGTATAATTCTTAAGGGCCCCAGGATTTTTGAAATGGTAAATGAACATTGGTTTTAACTTAAAGTCACCAGCTGCATTAGTCCCTACCAAGAGAGTCAGCCTGTCCTTTGAAGCTTTGAACCCAGGCATTGACTTCTCCTCTCTAGCTATGAAAGCTCTAAATGGCATCTTCTTCCAATAGAAGGCAGTTTCATCTGCATTGAAACTCTGTTGTTTAGTGCAGCCACCTTCATTAATTATCTTAGATGGATCTTCTGGATAACTTGCTGCAGCTTCTATATCAGCACTTGCTGCTTCACCTTGCACTTTTATGCCATGGAGATAACTTCCTTTCTTAACCCAATATCTGCTAGCTTCAAACTTTTCTTCTGCATCTTCCTTACCTCTCCCAGCCTTCATAGAATTGAAAAGAGTTAGGGCCTTGCTCTGGATTAGGCTTTGTCTTAAGATAATGTTGTGGCTGGCTTGATCTTGTATACAGACCACTGCAACTCTCTCTATATCAGCAATAAGGCTGTTTTGCTTTCTTTATCATTTGTATGTTCATCCGAGTAGCACTTTTAATGTCCTTTCAGAACTTTTCTTTTGCATTCCCAACTTGGCTAACTGTTCAGTGCAAGAAGCGCAGCTTTTGGCCTGTCTTGGCTTTTGATGTGCTTTCCTCACTATGCTTAACCATTTCTAGCTTTTGATTTAAAGTGAGAGATGTGCGAATCTTCCTTACACTTGAACACTTAGAGGCCGCTGTAGGGCTATTAACTGGCCTAATTTCAATACTATTGTGTCTCAGGGAATAGGGCGACCACGGAGAGGGAGGGAGAAGAGGTAACAGCCAGTCGGTGGAGCAGTCAGAACACACACCACACTAATCGATTAAGTTCATCACCTTACATATGTGGCACCCCAAAACAATTACAATAGTAACCTCAAAGACTACTGATCACCAGAACAAATACAATACATAACAAATAGTCACAGGTTCAGGGCTTTAGGATGTGAACGGCTTTGGGGAAGAAAGGAGAACATTACTCTGCCTACTACAATCACGATGATCAAGTGAGGTTTACCCTAGGATTACAAGCAGTTTTCACAGAGAAAAACAAAGCTGAAAGAATTGTATGACCCAAATTAAAGACCTGCTATACAGCTACAGGAATCAAGACAGCATGGCACTAGGTTGGGGAGCCTAGTAAAAGAACCACACTTACATGACCATTTGATATTCAGCAAAGATGAAAAAACAAATTATATTAGAATAATTAGATATCTATAGGCTGGGGAGGAATCGCGACCAACCCCTCCTTAACTACATACATAAAAAATTAATTAAAGATAAATTACAACATAATAGTAAAAAGAAAAAAATAATTAAAATGCAGGTAAAACATTTGAATAGATATTTCTCAAAAGAAGATATACAAATGGCCAATAAGTGCATGGAAAAAAAAGGCTCAATATCATTAGTCTTCAGGGGAATGCAAATCAAAACCACAAGGAGATACCACTTCACACTCACGATGGCTATAATAAAAAAAGATAGATAATGACAAGTATTGTAGAAGATACAGTGACATTGGAACCCTCATACACTGCTGATGGGAATAACATGTAGTAGCTGCTTTGGAAACAGTTTGGCAGCCCCTCAGAAAGTTAGAGTTACCATATAACCCAGAAATACCACTCCTAGGTATATGCCTAAGAGAAATGAAAACATGTCTACACAAAATCTTGTATATGAATGTTCACAGGAACATATTCACAATAGCCCCCAAAAGTGGAAACACCTAACTGATCATTAATTGGTGAATGGATATAGAAAATGTGACATATTTTCAGCAATATACAGCAATAAAAGAAATACTAGTCTGCAATAAAAAGAAATAAAGTACTGATACCTGTTACAACATGGATTAACCTTGAAAACATTATGCTAAATGAAAGAAGCCAGTCATAAAAGGCCAACTACTGTATTACTCCACTTATATGAACTATCCAGAACAGACACATCTACAGAGACAGAAAGTAGATTAGTGGTTGCCAGGATCTGGGAGGAGGACGGAATGCTAACGGATACAGAATTTAGGGGGGAGGTGATAAAAATCAGATAATGGTGATGATTGTACAACTTTGTGAATATACCCAAAACCACTGAACTCTTAATCCCTGGCAAGTTTAAAAGGGTGGATTTTATGATAATGTGAATTATACCTTAACAAAACAAAACTGCATGAAGTAAAGACAGATGTATCAAAGACCTAAATGTGAAAGCTAAAAACTGTAAGACTTTTATAGAAAAACCTAAGAGAATATCTTTATGACTTGGGGATAGGCAAAAGTTTCTAAAAACCAACAGCTTTACATATATATATATATATACACATTTGTGTATAAAAATTGATAAGACCCATTATGGTGTAAGAGAAAACAGTGATGACAAAACTTCAAAAGCAGAATAAGAGGTATAAGGAAGTGCAGCTCTGGTCAGCTGGTGGGGTCTCACTGCAGTTAAGCATTCATCGTGCACTTTTTGTCCTTTGGATGAGAGGTGGGTTAAAGAAGAAATCCGACATCCAGGGAATCCCCTCTTGGTGTCACAGGAATGTACACCATCTGCTTCAGGGAAACAGTTCAAGCCTGCCCACTTCATATACATTTCAGAACACAGGCAAGGATAGACCTCGGTACAACAGATGTGATTCTTCTAGACAGGGCATTCTAAATCCCACCCTAATTCTCAAAACCCAGAGCTTCCAGGACATGTCAGATCCTTTGTTCTTGTTTTCACCAGTCCATCAAATTGACTTGGCTTCTTTTAACAACAGTAGATTCTTTCTGGAATCAATGTGTCTCTCTTTCTTGTACAGACCCCTACTTTTATACCTCAATTTTTCATCAGGGCCTTTTGTTGTAAGCTGACCCTCCAAAACATCTGCCTGGCATGTGAGACACAAAATGCTTTTTTGGAAGCTTTTTGTAAGTACACAAAGGGACTGCTTTATTGTTTATCCATTTTTGGCTTCCTGCAAGTTTAAATATGGAATCAAGTGGAAAATGACTTCAAAATACTTAAGAGATTATAGGAATCTTTTCCATACTTTACACAGACATGAATATATATTAACCCTATCACATATGAACTGGTGTGCCAGTGATTTCTTTTATTTTCTGATTTACATACAGTAAAATTCATTTGTCTTGGGATGCAGTTCTCTGAATTTTAACAAACAGTGTCATATAACCAGAGCCGCAATCAAGACACAGAATAACTCCATCACCCCAGAAACACTCCCTTATGCTGCCCTTTTGTAATCAAACCCTCCATCCCGCCCTTAACCTCTGGCAACCACTGATGTTTTCTCTATCTTTAAAGTTTTTGCCTTTTCCGGAATGTCATATAAGAAGAATCATACTGTGTGTAACCTTTTGAGTCTGGCTTCTTTCACTCAGCATAATGTATTTGGGATTCATCATGTTAGCATGTGTATCAACGGTTCATTATATTGCTGAGTAGTTGTACTGTGTTGAGATGTACCACAGTATCATTTATCCATTCACTCGCTGAAGGACATTTGAGGGTTTTTTTCCAGTAAATTACCAATAAAGCTGCTATAAACATGTGGGCATAGTTTTTTATATAAACATGTTTTCCTATCTCTTGGATAAATCCCGTGATTGGGAATTGCTGCTTTCAAGATATTTTTTCCTCATCTTTGGTTTTCAGCAGTTTGATTACAATGTGTTGTTTTCTTTGGGTTTATCCTGATTGGATTTTACTGCGCTTCTTGAACCTATACATGTATCTTTCACCAAATTTGTGAGATTTCAGACATTATTCCTTCATATATTTTTTTATGCACCAATTATTTCTCTTCTTCTTCTGGGGGGCTGACATAGATATTAGACCTTCTGATATTGTTCTATAGGTCTCTCCATGCAACTCAGTTCAATTTTTTTCTTTTTCTCTCTCAGACTGTGCAATGTCTACCGATCTATCTTGCAGTTCATTGACCCTTTCCTCTGTCATCTTCATTCTGATATTGGGCCCTTAGAGTGAATTTTTATTCTCAGATACTGTATTTTTCAGTTCTAAAATTTCAAACTGGTCCTTTCTCTTTTTTCTATTTCTCTGCTGAGAACTTCTATTTCTCCATTCATTTCAAGAGTGTTCAACTTTATCTCCTGGAGATTGGTTATAACCAATCCGGTTAGATTCACACTACAACTTTTGTCTCACCTTCTGTGGACAGTGGCGCTAATGTCAGTTTAGTTTATAAAGCTTTTGTTACGCTGTTTGTCTTGTTATGTTGACTCAGGGGTCAGTCTGGGACTTGGGCAGTGGTTTAGATCACAGCTGAGTTCTTGAAGCCTTTGCTTTACTTCTTTGGGTCTGGGTGGCACATGAGCAGCTTGGAGGTGAGCCTGGTTATGTCGGCTCACACACACACACACACAGTCAGGGGATCCTTTCCTGCAGCTCTCTCCCCTCTGAGATTCCACCCATACTTTCCATTTCTCGCGGTTCTTTTTTCGGGTTCCTCTGGTCACAAAGTCAGGTTTCTTTCAGGTTTTAGCCTCCAGTTCTATCATGCACTCCTGTGCAACTGAGATTGCCTTTGGGAGCAAAGCAGCAAAAGCAAAGAGGAGATCAAATACTGGATTCTCCCACACTCTTTGGACAAAAAAGGGATCCGTTTCCTTGGTCGTCTTATCAGAGAGAATCTTCTTTTGGGGTTGTAGGTGCCCAAACCCCCACCGCAAAAGCAATTAAGACACTTAATTGGGACTAGCTTTGGGAGGGCTGGGAGAGAAAAGAGAGACAAATGAAACAGATAAAATGGGAAGTCCCCTATATTCTCCAGCAAAGCACCCCTCTTCCAAACCTCTGGTTAGAAATAAGGGCTTCGCCTGGAGACTTTGCTGCCACGGCCTGCTGCACCGTTCTGTAATTCCATCAGCTCTTGGGTCAAAGCTGAGAGGCAGAGGAAAGAAAACAAACCCCACAAAACTCACTCCTGGTACAAGGATTGATACAGCTTTGACATAATTCGCACTCACCATTTGGCTGCAATTATTTACTTTTCAGGTTCCCCAGGTAGTGTTCTCCTTTGTTGGCCAGAGTTTTTAGCTGGAATCCATGAGAAATACAGGCTTTCGGTGGCTTACTCCATCCTGCCCAGCACCAGAAGGGTGTGCTCAGGATTTTAATGAAAACGGGTCGATATCTGGTCTTGGGGGTTTTTGTTGTTGTTGTTTGGTTGTATTTACCTTTTCCTGAATTAATACAGAAGCAGAATGCATGACACCTCATATCAGGTTAGAATAAAAAAGAAAACTATTATGTCAAAGGCCTTCATTAAACACATGCTAGGTACCCACGACTGTTTTCAGCACTGTGGGAAAAGACGTCAGAGGATCAACACATGATCCCCGCTCTCAAGGGACATGTCATTCATGGAAAGCCTGGCCCAGGGGAAAAACGCAAGACTGTCCACAATTAGGACTAAAAAGGATACATAGAAAGAAGACAGAGAGGAAAACCAGGGAATTAGAGATGGTGACATGGAAGCCATTCAACTGCATGCCAGACCTTGATGGAGAGGAAAAGGTACATTCACAGAGGGAAAGGGAACTCAATGGTGTAATTATTCTTCCAAACTTGAGCTTACACATTGAGTTTATTTTCCCCAAGGGAAACTAAGAGGCAGTTTCTAAGGGCATTTTATTATTTCTGACCCTGTTCTTCTACCTACTCCCCTTCTCTCATCTTGGTAGAAAGGGTTTCTAGAACCCTGGTTCAGAAAGAGGACTGGAGGCCCTTTTGTGCTGGAGTGAGTCATGAGATCTTTCCTGGGGAGACTTGAATTACTCCAGACAAAATTCTCAATCATTGTTGTAACTCAGCTGGTTGCTGGCATTGTTTGTACACTTCAGCTGAGTGAAAGCATTCGGAAGTTTATTTTTCATATTTTCTTTGGGCTGATTCCTACAATCACAAAGGCAGTATCTTCATTCAAGGACAGTATCTATTCTATTTAAACATATTTTTTATTAAGTATTCAGAAAGGCATTGCATGGAGAGCCCCTGTGAGCAGACAACCACAAAGGAAGAGAGGCCACGGGCAGAGCAGTTGCACAGATGGCCTGCCTAAGTAAATAGGGGCCAAGTCCATTGTGAATTTTCACTTGCAGCTGTGTGGAAAATACCTATGCTGGTGACTCACGGTCTTTGGATTTCTGCTTTAAATGACAGCAGAGAAGAGATCATTTTCAAATGCTGAGCATATAGGGACACTGGCGAACTTCAGCTGGTTTTGAGCCTATCAGCTACCATGCACTCAATACAGAAGGACAATTTTAAAAAACTTTAAAAGGGATTCCTGTCACCATCAGGCCATTAAGCACGATACCTGGACAGCTGACACAGCAACCAACCTGACACAGATACTGTAGCTGTTTCCAAAAATGGAAAATTAGCTCCCTCCTAGTGTAACTTCATACTGGGGTCTTGATTTTCTTTTCTGTATTGAGGTGTACTCACATCTGAAGTTATTACTTAGTCAGCCCATCTGGGTCACGTAAAATACAGGACCAGGGACTGCAACACATTTGTGCCTTTTGTGGTTTTGTCTGGGACTTCATTTTTTTGTAAAAGACCTTGCTTGTGTCCCCTGATCCCCATCCTCCCCACGTCCACCCTCCTCTTGGCTGGCTGCTGGGACTGTATTTTGTCGCTTATCTAACACAAAATAAACAGAACAATCTGGAGCTAATTTAAGTGGTTTACCATATCAGGATACAGCTGGGAAAGATTTTAAGAAAAAGGCTCAACAGGAACAATAGTGCTGTGAAGTTGAGCAGCGGCAGAGAGCACAGGAAGGCAGTTTCAGACAGCCTGGCAGACAGCTGTCAGCCACTCCAATAACAATCCCAGCAGCCAATGAAAACGGGCAGGGTCTGTGCGGGCAGCTCAGCCCGAAGTCCAACAATGAAAACAAGGGATTAGAGGGTGTTCTGAGTGAATGGCTCAAGTGTCAGGGCCACCAATCTCCCGCAGGGAGCCCTTCCACAGGGCTGCCACACAGCAAGGACTGGAGAGGAATTGCAGATGAGGGACGACGCGTTTCTCCACAACACTAGCCAAAACGTTTTTTTTTTGGTGGTTTTTTGTGTGTGTGGTTTTTTTTTGACGTGCATGCATACATGCTGCCTTTACCCTGACTTACAAATCCAGCAAGGCCTGCAGAGGAACATCTGTTTTTGACATCAATTTCTTCTACTCTGCAGGCTGGTTGTCTTTTTAACTCTTTGGGGGCCTCTGGCTAGACCTGGAATTTCCTGGTGCAACTTGACAGAGATGCGAGAGCTTGAGAGAGTTAAGTAAAGCGATATGCTGCCCTTGAAAGAACTTGCAAGTGCTTTATATATTAAAACAAACAAACAAAGAAAAACCCTGCTTGGATCAAGCTCTTGATGCAAATCCAACCAATTAGGTAAACTGTACAGTCCTACAGGCAGGGATGTTTCGTGCAGAGAATGCTGAATTGGAAACGTGGAGCCTTGGACTCTTAAGTCACTTCTGCCGCCTTTGGGGTCAAAGTTTCCTCACTTGGATGCCCTTATCCTCTTCTTCATCATTTAATTCACGATAATAGCTTATGCTCACATCTTCTTCTGGAGAGCACTCAACTTAGTAAAAATTTCCCTCTGACAAGAGCAATCCTTGGGTGTACTACAGAACAAATACATTTGTTGGATAACTTTAAAAAATAATACTTGTTGACATTCTAAAAATGAAGAACGTCATCTACAAGGTACAATAAAAAATAAACAAATGAAAAAGTAGAAATTACATAAATGCTTTATTAGTCACTGTTCCATCTATTGTTATATCATATGTTATATCACTTACATAGCATTGGTTATCAGAGTTTCCATAATAATAGAACTAATTTAAGACTAAAATTTCAGTGTGCAAATAGGCAGAGACATGGATAGGTTTTCAGAGCAGAAAAGAATATGAAAACTTCTAAAGGATAAAAAGACAGGAAGGCAGGGAAATATCCTCTTAGAAATGTAATATCCCTATTTCCAGAGCATGGTAGTTTGAACAATGATGACCTCAAAAATGTCTGAGCATACTTAAAAAAAAATCCAACTATCTGAAAACATAAAATCTCTCTAGAACAGCTCTCCAACAGTAGCATGTACCAGAATCAACTAGACGGCTGGTTAATGCCCCTATTGCTGGGCCCACCTCCAGAGTTTCTAGTCCAGGGAGGGGCCTGAGGATTTGCATTTCTAACAAGTTCCCAAGTGGTGGTGATGCTGCTGCTCCTAAGACTATCTATACTTTGAAAACCATTGCTCCAGAGAGTTAAAAGCTGACACATTAAAGTCAACCAGTTTGTCTCTGTATCCTTTTTTGTAGTTCTTCTGAATCACTCATCAATTGTGGTTGAATAGTGAGAGTGGAAAAATAAGCAAGAACACAAATGGGCACTGAATCAGCACAACATATTCATAAAAGTCGCACAAAGGGAAACACGGCTGGACCTTACCTCCTGTGAGGATGAATATAAAAAAAGTATAAAAGTCATTATTTTCTGGAGGGTAAATTGTCCTGGATTTGAGGATGAAAAAAAAAATGTGGCAAAGGAGAAATTTTTATAACAATGAGTCCCTGGGTCTAGACTCTGCAACAGTGGTTTATATCCTGGCAGAATCACTTCAGGGAATCAGTATCTTTGAAGGGGGCTTTCAAGGTGATTTGGAAATACAGAGAAGATTGTGAACCTGCTTAGAAGGTGCTCTGCCCTATAGAAAAGAGTGAGTGTCTGAATTTCCATAATGGGGCCAGAGAATCTCAAATGGTGTCTTAGAGATCAAAATGAAAATGAGCAAGTCAAGAAAGATTAAATGGCCGTGGAGAAGCTGTACAGCTAGTTAGAAGCAAAGCCACAATTGAACCTTTTTTCTGGAAGCCCATGCAAATTTCTTCTTGATAGAAGATATTTGATAAGACTTGATAGTCTTATTTGACTGCAATGGCAATAATAATTTTTAAAAAATAGAAGGAGGAAGTAATTGGAAGAATCTAAAATAAAGACCTCAATACACAACAGTAAGGTCTACTATCATCTTGAGGATTCCAGTGGTTTCATTCAAAGTATCCTCTTTGAGAAACTGAGGAGTCAATGCAGGCATTCATCAATTCTGAAACTACACTTCTAATGAGTGGTTATGTAACCAGGCCTTCACTATCTCCAACGTCCGTGGCTGCTGTGAGGTTGGGTAATAGCATTACTGTAATACATGAAGACCATATGAATCTGAAGAATAAGGAAAGAGAGAGAAGATGGACTATAGTGATGTGTCTGGCAGGCTTAACAGCTCATAGGCAAACCCCTCTCAAGCAAGCTGTCTCCGATATTCCGGTGATAACATCATACTGCACTGAGAGAGGTTTGCCAGAGGGAAAGTGAGGTCATGGAGTGATTTGGTGAGGCCCTCAACTTGTCTGTGACTCAGCCTACTATTTGGGACTGAAAATGAATTAAAACTACATTTTTAAAGCCGTATCTTCCAGCTGGTTCGCATCACTGTTCTTGGCTAGCAGGAAAAGGACCTGTCAGTTTTTATTTGCAGGAGGTAAAAAAGGGGCAGCACTTTTCAGGGAAAAGCAAATAAACATATTTGCCATGATGGTTTCAGGTTTACCAACACAGCAGGTGGGACAGGAAGCACTGCACAGATTCAAACACTTGCAACAGCAACATTGTATTCAACCAGACCACCTGACGTCACGTGGCCAAGGAGAAGGTATGTGTTGAGCTCACAATATGGCGCCGAGTTCAGACAGGAGCTGCTCCAACTATCTGGCTAAGGCACCTACATTTTATAGGAACTTTTTTCTCTTGGGATCAATTCACAATACCATCCATTCCCATTTCTTGGTAAAAGAAACCACACATATAATCAAAAATTATTTTTAAAACAGCTTTGCTGAGAGAATATTCAAGGCATTTGAAAGAAGAATCAATGTATCATTTCAATCACTTACGAGCTTTTTTCATGGTTCCTGAAAACATGCTGAGAGCGAGGGGACAGGACTCAGGTGAGTTACTGAGATGCCCCAAGGATGTGTCTGGTCAGCCAGAGCGGTGCCTCCCTTACCAGGCCTTGTCCTGCCGCCGCCACATGATAGGGACCAGGCTTTTAATATATAGTTTTAATTTACTTCAAATATCTTAAAGTAGGCCGAGTCACAGATAAGAAGTCGGGACAACTGGACAGACACATACAAAAAATGAAACTAGACCACTTTCTTACACCATATACTAAAATAAACTCAAAATGGATTAAAGACTTCCATGTAAGACCTGAAATCATAAAACTCCTAGAAGAAAACATAGAAAGTAAACTCTTTGGAATTGCTCTTAGTAGTATTTTTTAGATATGTCTCCTCAGGCAAGGGAAACAAAAAATAAACAAAAGGACTACATCAAACTAAAAAGTTTTTACATAGCGAAGGAAACTATTAACAAAACGAAAAAAACTATTGAATGGGAGAAGAAATTTGCCAGTGATACATCTGGTGAGGGGTTAATATCCAAAATATATAAGGAACCCATACAACTTAACAGCAGCAACAATAACAACAACAACAACAACAAACAACCAAATTAAAAGATGGGCAGGGGACCTGAATAGACATTTCTCCAAAGAGGTCATACACATGGCCAATAGATATATGAAAAGACTCAATGTCACTGATCAGAGAAAGGCAAGTTAAAACTGTAATGAGACATAACTTCATATCTGTCCAAATATCTATCATCAATAAATCAACAAACAACAAGTCTTGGCGAGGATGTGGAGAAGGGACCTTTATGCATTGTTGGCAGGATTGCAAACTGGTACAGCCTCTATGGAAAAAAGTATGGAGGTTTCTCAAAAAATTAAAAATAAAACTACCTTATGACCCAGAAATTCTACTCCTGGGTATTTATCCAAAGAAATTCAAAACACTAATTTGAAAAAATATATGCACCCCTATGTTCATTGCAGCACTACTTAGAATAGCCAAGATATGGAAGTAACCCAAGTGTCCATCAATAGAAGACTGGATAAAGAAGAAGGGGTACATATGTACAATGGAATATTACTTGTCCATAAAAAAGAATGAAATCTTACCGTTGGCCACAACATGGATGGACCTAGAGGGTTTTATGCTGAGTGAAGTAAGTCACACAGAGAAAGACAAATACCACATGATTTCACTTATATGTGGAATCTAAAGAACAAAATAAATGAACAAAAAAACAGAAATAAACTCATAGATACAGAGAACAAATTGATGATCAATGGAAAGGAGCGGAGGGGATGGGTGAAAAAGAAGGATAGATTGCCAGTTATAAAAATAGTCATGGTGATGCAAAGTACAGCATAGGGAATATAGTCAATAATATTATAATAACTATGTATGGTGTCAGGTGGGAACTAGATTTATTGGGGGGATCACTTCATAAGGTATATAAATGTCTAATCACTGTGTTGTACTCCTGAAGCTAATATAATATAATGTTGTATTTCAACTGTGATTGAAAATAAAAATAAAAAAAAACCAACAGTTTGGGGTGGACTTAGCATTTTTCCTGTCCTGTTGTATGATGGGACCTATTTATTTCATTCGATTCTCATTTCTCATACCTTGATCAAGCACACAAACATAGTGGTTCCTATTAGTTTATTTTATAAAAGTGTGTTAGAGCCTCTTGGGCCACATTTTGACACAGGCCTAGTGTTGCATATTTGTGTGTGGACGCTGAAATTTACAGACTTGACATTTTAGATACATCACAATTCTTCTCTGCCACTATATTAGTATTTATGCCAAAATATCAAATTAAGGTACCCCAAATTTTAGGACAAAATACCTCTTTTCAAGCTGTAGTCACCCAAATCATAATTTGTAAAAATGACTGTTATTATTAAAAATAATAATTATTAACATCAAAGAAATTTTCACCATACGAAGTTAAATATTTGGGTGGTAGGATAATGAATAATTTACATTTTCCTCTTTATACCTTATACCTTTTAATACTTTTCTCATTTCTACCAAGATCATGTATTAGTTTTTTATCATTAATATGTGATTAAAGAAATTTTAAATAAATTCATGAAGATACTAAGGATTTCTTTCAAAAGTTAATATTAATCCAAAGTAAGTGCAGCTTATGCTTAATAAAGTCTACTCTGGTAATTCAAAATTTAGAAAGTATTAATTTTATGTTAATTTACAAAGAAGGAAATGAACTAAGAAGTATCTTTTTTCAGAGAGAAAAGTAACATTTTAGAGCCAAATTATCAAGAAATACAAAATGAAATAAGCCTTCAATGTCTCCACCAATCCTTCTCAATGCTACACCTTGCTAGAACAGAGTGACCCACATATCGGCATGGAGAGGCCCACAAGTACTCAGAGCCACATGATGGCACCAACATATGAGTACTTTATATTTATTATATTTCATAAAAATATTCTTACAGACATGAAACATTCCTGTAAATTGTCCAGGTAACTTGCCAACCAGCAGACTACTTTCTTCAGCGTTGGGGCTTGCTCTTTATTCCTTTTAACTAGAAGAGGCACAGATCAATTTGCCTGAAATAGTCCCCTTTGTTAAGTAAGTCTGGTCTTCACCATCAAAGTGCAATCAGTTTGGTTTCTGTTTCCCAGTCATTTCCTGGGTACCTTCCTGAGATATCTGATAATTACTTGACCAACTAACTACTGCTGCACTTCAATTAAAATGGACGCAGTTTATCGAGTTGACATATCTAGGCCCTGGGCTTCTTTTGCTGAGCTTCATCAGTCACGGCATGAAGGACTTTTTTGAGCTTTGCCGATAGTGTAACTAAAAGGAAACATGTGATACCAGGAAAAGACCTTCTACATTGAGGATCATGATTAGTAAAGCACTTCATTCAAGTCAGTCTGAGGCGAACGAACTCTATACACTAAGAGAAAAGATGCCCTATAGGCAGTGATGGGGAAGGTCAAAGAGGCTTTTAATTAAGCATGAAGGCCACATTAAACTGAGGGGAAAGGAGTGAGGGGATATGAAATAGAAGGTAAAATGGAAGCTGACACCTGTCAGATCTAAGGCGAATGCTTACTTGCTTACTATAGCCCTTTTGTAATCTTAGTCTGTGATTTCATTTACACTCTGGGATTGCCGTTTCCTACAAATATCCTCTAAGAAGAATGATTCATTATAAAAGTACTGAAGTTTTGGATGAGGATAACATGTGGCAAATGAGACATGACTTCCATAATATTTAAAATATCCCAGGCACAATTCCAATGGCTTTTCCACACAAATGGCCTGTCTTGGCTCATGCTTTGGACTTTCCTAAAATCTCTCAAGGGTTCACAAATGCCAAGCAAGCAGCATCTGGCCTAGGCATGCCCCATACCCCAAGCCCGGCACTAGTGGCAGGTGGCCTCGGTTCAGCTTAGCTTCTCCCAGGCACCTCTAAGGCCAGTGTGGGTGGAAAACATCTTCAGATCGCTTTGTGGCTAATGCCAGGTAGTCCCGGGCAGGGCAAAAGCGGAGGATGAACTTGGCTTGGAGCAGGACTCCTCTCAGGAGCCCCCCCAGGGCCTGCACACTCCAAGGCCACCTGGCTGCCTCTGTGGATGACACACTCAAAAGCAGACTGGGTAGGCACCAGACCCCTGTTAAAGTGAATCCTGCTCTGGAGGGTCAGCCCTTGCACAGCATTTCCTCCACTGTAGTCATGGCCAGTCCTCACAACTAATCAGCCTGAGGGTCAATCCAACTGACATGCAACGTTCAATCAACTACAACAGGAGGGCACACACAACCCACACAAGGGGTACTCCTGCAGTACCTGGTTCAGGTAACTAAGGAGACTGTGCCAGAGCCCCACAGGACACATACTGCATAAGTCTACTCTACTAAGACCAGGAGACATATAGCAGATCTACCTAATACATAGAAACAAACACAGGGAGGTAGTCAAAACAGAGAGACAAAGAAAGAACAGAACAAAGCTCCAGAAAAAGAACTAAGCAAAATGGCGACTAGCAATCTACCAGATGCAAGTTCAAAACATTGGTTATAAGAATGCTCAATGATCGCAGTGAGAACTTCAACAAAGAGATAGGAAACATAAAAATGGAGATAGAGAACATAAAAAATACTCAGTCAGCAATGAAAAATACAATAACTGAAATAAAGAATACGAGGTCTGACAATTAAGTTTACAGACTCATCCTAGAAAAAGTTCTACATACCTCATTGCTAATATCACTACAGTCACCTTCAAAGTACTCCCCTTGGGAAGCTATGTACCGACACCAGCACCTAGTCCACCCTTCAAAGCAATTTTGGAACTCTTTCTGGAATGGCCATCAGAGCTGGTGTCATTTTACCCTTGATGTCCTGAATGTCATCAAAATATCTTCCTTTCAATATTTCCTTTATCTTCACGTAAAGAAAGAAGTCATTGGGGGCCAGATCACGTGAGTAAGGAAGGTGTTCCAATACAGTTATTTGTTTACTGGCTAAAAACTCCCTCACAGACAGTGCCATGTGAGCTGGTGTGTTGTCGTGATGTGAGAGCCATTAATTGTTGGCGAAAAGTTCAGGTTGTTTTTGTCTAACTTTTTCACACAGCCTTTTCAGCATTTCCAAATAGTAAACTTGGTTAACTATTTGTACAGTTAGTACAAATTCATAATGAATAATCCCTCTGATATCAAAAAAGGTTAGCAACATTATTTTGACTCTTGATTTGGACTGATGGAATTTTTTGGTTGTGGAGAATTGGCTGATTTCCATTGTGCACTTTGACACTTTGTTTCAGGGTCATATTGGTACACCCATGTTTCATCACCAGTGATAATATAGCCCAAAACATTGTCTTACCTCTCTGAAAGGTCTTGGCAAACTACAACTCTCCTCTGCTTTTGTTCATCAGTGGGCTCCTTTGGGACCATTTTTGCACACACCTTTCTCATGCCAAGATTTTCATTTAAGATTTTCCTGTTTCTCTATCGATGTTTACTTGGTCTGCTGTGCTTCTCATAGTCAGCCAATGATTTTGATGCACAATTCAATGAATTTTTGCAAGGTTTTCATCAGTTTTGCTCGTTACTGGCCTCCCTGACCTCTCTTCATCAGTGACACCTGCTCTCCCCTCAGAAAAACATTTAATCCATTTGTACACTGCCGTTTTCTTCATGGCATTATCCCCACAAATTTGGACTAACATGTCCCTGATTTCACTTCCACTCTTGCCAAGTTTAACAAGAAATTTAATGTTCGTTCATTGCTCTAATTCCAGCTCAGACATTCTCACAATGGCACACAAAAACACGCAACAACACTAATGAACGCCACTCAGCAAGACACCGCCACACATCGACATGAACACAGCTGTGAGACACTGATATACCAAGGTTATGAAACCTTATCGAGCTTTTTTTACAGTGCTGCCAATGGAAGCGCACGGTGACAAGTTCGTGAACCTAATTGTCAGACGTCGTCTACCAGGCCTGGTAGCATGTGCTTTACATGAAGTATCTTATTTAATTCTTACAATATGTAGTCCTGTGAGTAAGCTTTATCCCAATTTTGCAGATAAGAATACTGATGCTCAGAAAGGTCACCCAGTTAGTGATAGAATGAGGATTTGAACTCTGGTTTGTCTGATTACATGGTCTCTGATCTGTCTTAGCCATTTGCTCCACTCCAAGATGGGTCTCAAACTTGTTATGTCTGCCGGGCCATTATAAACCATACTCTTTGTCAACCTTCTGGAGACAGTACTATAGCCAGCTCATCCCCCTCTTTCTGGCCTTGCCCAGACCTGGCTTTCTACTCTCTCCCCATTCCTAACATGCCAAGTAGTTGATTTTTCAGGGAATTTTATATTGACTGAAGCTGGAATCTTTTTTGGCATATTATATTGCTCTATCAGGCATTTGACTTGGGCAGCCATTGAAGTTAAAATGTAATATCAACTTCTGGTGTGTTCTTTGAGTCAGGATGAAATCTAGGTCCATTACTAAGTTCCTATGAAGAGTGATGCATGCCCGACGCCAAGACTAGTAAAAGAGAGCAGGGGGAAAGTAGGATGTGTGCTTCAGGAAATAGACTGTGTTGGAGTTGAGATAAGAGTATACAACTTTACAAGCAAAGCATTGTTCTCAAAATCAACATTTAAAATCATTTTTTCTTTTCCAAAATGTGTTTCTTCCTTCTTACTTTTCACACACTGTATACATACATAACAGAGAGAAAGATGCACTGACCATTATTTTTGCACTTGGAAACATACGCTGTCTAGGTTCTATATGTTTTTCAAGTCCTGAACACTTAAGGAAACAAACACTGGCTAACTGGCTCGGTGTCTCCAAGGAAGAGGCTGTTTATATCTGCTCCTTTCTGAACCCTCCAACTTGGAGCACCTTATTATCACGACCCATCATTTCCTTCTCATTGACAATTCTCAGCAGGATCCCTGGTTGACTGCTACACAGACCAAGCACTAATCCACAGGATCACGGTTTCTGCATTTGGTGTTAACAAGTGATCTTGCTGAAGCTCCAAACTCATTAGTGCTTCAAGATCTGAGAAAATGTTATCAACAAAGGGACAACCGTCTAAGAAAAAAAGTAAATAAACTCCCGCAGAGAAAATAAATGCCATTGGTGTTTAGCCATACACAGCACTAAGACTCATTAAATTCCTCAAGAATATGAGGTGAGAAATAAAGCAGTGGGAATGTGATAATGAAGGTCTCATAGATTCACAGCAACCTTGCCTCCAAAAAGCAAGCAAGGATGCCGAAATCCTTTTTATTACTATTGGGAGGAAAGAAAAATTGCAAAGATCGAGAATTCAATTTACCTCTCTTAACTTTCTAAACATCTTATAAATAACTATATTATTAAACAAAGCATGGTATAGAATTTAATAAAAAGAAATGCACCTAAAAATGAGACACATCTTCTCACTTTCCAGAACAGCATATTTTATGGTGAACAAAAGACACTTTCATACTCATATAGCTGTGTAATACTATATAATACCTGTGTTTTTCAACAAATAACCTCTCTGTGATTATTTCCCTATTCACAAAAAGGTGATAATTATTTCTCATCTACCTCAGAGAATTAGAAGACAATGAGGATCTACAACAAAGGGTATTTTTTAAAGGCCTTAAAAAACAATAGAAAACTGGGTCAATATACCTTCAAAGCAGAAAAATATGGAATATTAACATAATTTTGAATTTGCTGTTTATTTTTATTAAAATTTCTAACAACAACAAAACAACAATAATAGCCCCCTGGATGATGATAATGGGGAGGCCACGCAAGTGAGGGGCAGGAGGACACGGGGAAATCACTGTACCTTCCTTTTAATTCTGTGAAACTCCAACTACTCTGAAAAAATAAAATAAAATCTTTAAGAAAACAGCTTTCTTTTTTGGAAAAGATCATTCCTATTTTATGGAGAAATACTTTACTAACAGTGCACTTGTCCAAAAAAAGATTTTATAATCTGAAAAAAGAAAAAAAAAGATTGCTGAAAATGGATACAGTAGGCTCGAGAGTACTTTCAACCTATATAAGTACTAATGATAAAAATTTCAAAAAAGAATGTTATACAACATGGGCATTTACTAATAAACTGATCCAGGATCCCATAATCCCATGTGTTATATGTTATAACTATTTATTCTGGTACCGAGGAGGAAGTGCTATCACATCATAGCAAACAAGTTAAATATTTTGGGTTCTTTTTAGAGCAGTTGGAAGACTTTCCTTCCTCCTTTGCCTCCACCACGTTGCATCTGCATTTATAAAATAACAATACATATGACCATGGTTCTTGCCCAAATGCCTTTCTACATGATGAGATCCACTGGAGGTATAGATTTCTTCCTTTCTTTTCCTTTTGTCTTCCTCCCTTCCTCCCTTCCTTCCTTCTTTCTTTCCTTCCTTCCTTCCATCCACATTTAAACCTTATACTTAAGTAAACAAATGAACTCCATCTTTCAGTGGAGTCACTGGGAGGCAATACCCTTATTTCAATGATGCTGTCAGTGCTATAGCCTTCCAAGCCAAGTTATAAGCCTCCTCTGCAAATGACCTCACCACTCGCTTCCAAAGTAAGACACACAGCTCTTGCCCTGTAGAACCTTACAGTCTACTATGTATTATTCCCATCTTCCCCTGATCATTAAGAGAGAAACTCTTTAGTAAACTATCCCTGGGCAACTCCCAAGAGGTACGAATCACTGCATTATGAAGCTCCAGACTAAAGTGGCAGTGTCCAATAGAAATACAATAGGAGCCACATATGCAATGTAAAATTTTCTAGAGGCCATGTTTTAAAAAGATAAAAATAAACAGTTAAAATTAATCTCAATAATATATTTTATTCAACGCAATAGATCAAAAACATTATCATTTCAACATGTCATCAATATAAAAATTGTTGAGATATTACTTTACAATCTTTTTTTCATACCAAGTCTTTGTTTGAAATTCATTATTTTACACATACAGCACGTCTCAATTCAAATTAGCCACGTTTCAAATGCTCAATAGCTACCGGTGGTGAGGGGCCCCCTACTGGACAGCACAGATCCTTTTCTCCCATGAATAACGTATGCCAGTGCACTCGTTACCTGAATTTTTCTTGGTATTTTCTTAATTCCTTTAACTTGTGAGTAGATGACCATGGTACAAAAAAGCTATCTATAACACTGGACAGAGTTTGGTATTATAACAAAGTCCATCTGACACATGCCAGAAAATATGGAAACTAAAACAGAAATCGTAAAGAAAGGTCGAGAGGCTCTTTTATCTACCAATACTTCGACCTCTGGTTGGTCTGTGATGCCACTCTAGCTTGGAGAGGCTGCATATGGTGTTTTCTCAAAGTTGGGAGAGCCAGAGACAGCTTTGAAGTGGAGTGGGTTGCCTTTGCCTCGGAAGAACAGAATCTGTGCTCTAAGTTATGTAATGATTCACAACCCAAACATGCTGAAGACAAAGGAACAGCGTGGGGCAGGGACCTGGGGAGAGCAGAAAGCCAGAGGGGCTAGAGACGCTGAGATAGGAATTCAGGGCTTAGGATCAGCAGGCAAGAAAGGAAAGGAAACTGAAGACTCAGGAATTGCCTCTGAAGACCCTTCATTCCATCATCCTGGGAGACCAAGGCCAACCAAAGCCACCATGCCTCCGTGTATTCTCAGCAAGAGTGCTGACTCCACAGCCCAGACCTGAGCACCGAGGTCCTTCATGTCTGTTGCGTGGGACAGAGGCACATCCTTTGGGAGGGGTCACTCTAACCACCATCAAGATTTGCAATCCAGGATACGCAGTGTCAACGAGCCTGGGCCTCCAACTGGGGTCCTTCAACAGCTAAGTGAAATCCTTGGCTATGTAGCCAAGTGCTGTGAGACAGGAGGGCAACTTCCTACTGTTGAGTTAGTCAGAAAGGTCAGCAGCTGGAGCCTGAGGAGTTTCACAAGAACATCTGCCCTCGGGTACCACCGATGGGCTTCAAGGAGCCTTGGGGGCAGCCCACAAAGAGCTGCATGCCCTCAACGAGGGACTTTCCCTATCACTTCACATGCCAGTAAGGCCCAAGAATGTCCCTAACGTGACCTTTCCCGAATTTAAATAGTAAATCGTGCCCAAGGGTGGAGATCTACCATGCTAAGGAGACATGCCACGCATGTGCAGCCACACTGTGCAGGCGCCAAGAAACCTCCGCCGTGACCTGCCTAGACATAGCTTTCAGCACGCCTAGCTCCCTTTAAAACCTGCCCCAACTTCTCTCAAGCAGCCACCAGAACCTGTCCTTTTTTTGTGTTGGTTGCCTTGTGCACTTTTGCCTCTTGTCTAAACTTTCTTGTGGTGACCTCTCCTGGGATGATTTCCATCCTGGGAGATGGAAGAACCCAGGCCACCGGTCACATCTCGGCCTTGTCCCACCTCTCACAGGCACTGAGAAGGAATCACACTCCTGCCTCAAGCTCAGGATGAGTGAATGAATGGAGTTGATCTCTTTTAAAGAATTTTTAATTCTTCCATCAAAGGATGCAAAGAAAAGAGTAAAAACCTGAGATTTCTAACTTTAAAAAAATCCATGAAATCCACTATATTCTGTTGCATGATTTGCCCTTGTTTGTTTTAATATAAAAATGGTGTAAATTAAGGACCAGTTAAATGACTTAATTTTTCCTTTTATTCAAGCAGAATTAACTAGCATACTAAGGGGACGTATCCTGTTTACACTGTGGTTTTGTGTGTTCTTTTGAACACTAATGGGAAGGCTGAACTGGCCTCGTGACCAGGCCCAGAAGACACCTTTTCTTCTCTCTTCCTGCATATCTGCTCATGCCAGTCTCCATGCCCCAAGTACCTGAGGCCCTGTCTTTCCAGTCACGATCTGATAACTTATCGATCATTGAAGCACAGCTTAATTTCTATCTCATCTCCTCTAGGAGCCTCCCCTGATGGCCTCTATCCAGAGGCTCTCTCCTCCAAACTTTATCTTTCTTTTCTACCCACTTGACCTTGAAATCCAGAATGCATCCACACTCCTCCACCTGCAACATTTCCTGAATTCCATGCTAGACGCTGTGCTGGACTAGTGGCTGGACACTGCCTTAAATAAAACATAATCGTCATGCTTATTAACTAATTCTTGTTACCAAGAAGAAAACCGATGATCTCACTGGGGGCAGGTGACCTCACCTGGTGACAGCCTGAAGACCAAAACCTGCCATGGACACCAATCATGCCACTCCCCTCTGAGACTCACAGATGTGAGCTATATATATGTCAGTCAGCCTGCTCTATTACCTTTGGACTTGAAAAGGAACTTCGAACATCAAGCATGACACCAAAATGGAATTTCAAAGTGGCACCATAAAGCCAGCATTCTCCGTCCAAACACAGCACTCCCTTCTCCCCTACCCCCCATTTCTTTTACACTTTTGACCCATTTGTGTATGTCAGAATATGTCACCAGACGACAGGCTGTTTTGAAGGCAGAGATACTATTTTTTTTCTAGTAGTCTCCACAGCAGATGTCATTTTTTTAATGTTTTTTAAATTTTTTGAAACAATCCTTATTTTTAAAATATCCACACAGATAAGAAAGTGATCTAGGATGGAAATGATTAAAAAAAAAAAAATCACTGTACTTGGAATACTCACCTTATAAGAGGTTGATTAGATGTGGCCCATACTGTGAAAGACAAATACAAAAGAGGTCAGAGAGATTACAGTTGGTTAAGAGTGAAACCCCTGGAAAGGAAGAAACCTGGGGTGCCAATAATCTCTGAAATATTTTCTCATTAAGAAAACATGAGAAAAGAGCCCCACAAGGTTACGGATTGTTCTGTAAGACGGGAACAAGCCTGGAAGGCAGAGTTTCTGTACACAACATTTTGTTGATTCTTTTCTACCTAAGTGCCAAAGTCAGCAAGAGAAGCGACGGGGATTTTTTTTTCAAATATATTTTTATTATTGTTTTTAGGCCTGGCGGGGGACGGGAGGAGGATCTCATGCTCCTGCAAGCAAAGGAGGAGCGCCTGTTTGAGGCCAAGCACAGCAGGGCTAGCTCCTGAAAGGGCTTCGGCACCGGTTCCCAGGCTCTCCATGGACGAGCAAGTCCCTGTCAAACCCTGGGAAGGAAGGAGCTGGCAATCCTTCCTCGGCTGACTAAGCAAGGGCCTCAAATCAAGTCAGAAAACCACAGCAATTGTTGTAGAAACCCAAAGGGAAGAGGAATCTGGGACAGAACGCCAGCAAAAGCTAGTGCTGGAACTCTCTAATTTTTGAGCAAATGCCTATGTGTCAAATATATTCCACACATCCACACAGCAGTTACCACTGCCTCAGTGAGAACCCCACGTGTGTGGAGTGTAAAATGGAGGAGACTTAGGCTGTTTGGGTTCTTTAGTAGCTGAAATTCAGCCACTCTCTTTTTTATTTTTCCTTTAAAAAAACTATGACAGAGTAAATCCTTACTTTTACGTTCTTCAAGATATGAGTAGAAACAATACACAGCTTTTGTTTTTCAACTGATAATACTAGAGCTTCCTTTGAAGTTTAAATTCGTATCTTCCATCTATTACTAATGATGTTGATTTTTTAAATTTCAGACGGAAAACACCTGAAATACAATCTACTTTTGTTGATTTGTAAACTGATTAACTTCTAGACCATTTAGTTCCCCTTTCATCCTCCAGATGTCTACTGTGCATTTACACCTACAGCTTGCTGCAACCAGACTTTATTTCAGCGCCTCCTCTTGCTGTGACCATGGCTCCCATGTGATTATTTCTATGTAGAATCTACTTTCCACCTTCTTCCATTCTCCGGATCAGCCTGTCCAAGCTAACATTCCTCTCACCCTCACAGGCAATTTTCACTCCAGTGAATTCTGAGAGGAATGTACAATATAAGTAATGTATCTATTTTAAATGTGACCTTTAAAAATCGAATGCAAAACAAGAGGAGAAAGTAAACCCAAACAAACTGGAAAGCTTCTTGCAATTTTAGTCAATAAATACACTCAGTTCAATATGTATCTTCCATTAATTATAAACTCAGGGAGCGGCCACTTATAAACTCACAGGCCAATTTTCAATTCAGGGAAAGGCCACTACTCATAGTAGTGCAAAAATAAGATTGTTTCATGCTTCACATACTGAAAATCTCATAATGTCAAAAATACAGTATTATAGCATACAAATAATCAAATATAATAAAACATTGAAGATCTTGATAAACAGGGATTGAGAAGGATCTTTTCTTTAGTCTCTGGGATTGTGAATCCAATGTTTTGTCACAGAGAATACAAATGCAAGACTTTTCTGGGGACCTTTAAAATGCATTGGTGACCTGGCTCCCTTAGAGCCATCAGAGGCCATATGGAGCATGTCCAGGGGGATCTGGCTTTTGTTGAAGCTAAGTTCAAGTTCTGCCTCTGTTCCTCTGTGAAGTGTCATTCCTGACCTTGCCATCCCAACAAGATCACTCCCTTCTCTGATCTTCTTTACAAAATCCATGACATATTTTACTTTATCTGCCCCATGAGGTGCTTATATATTATCTTATATCTGAGTGACTATATCAGAGTTCTATGTATGTACCTTATCCCCAAAGCAGACTGTAAGTTCTGGAAAAGCAAAGAACATATTTTATTTTTTAATAGCTAGCATCTAGCACATGGGTTTGGATGGAGGAGGTGCTCAGTAAGTACGTGCTAATGATGATGTATAAAGTTTTATTTTCATTAGCTAGGCCATGATAAGTGCAAAGCGTAGTACCTGGTACACAGAAATAGCAGGGAATGTTTTCTATTTGTATTAAAACTTGTATTCAAATGCATTAACTACTAGCACAGCTCCTGGAACATAATAGGTACCCATTGAATAATAGATTTGATTGAATAAACCAATTTTGAAAGTTTGGGGAAAAAATGCATTTCTTTCAATAAAATAATCAAGAAATCAACAAAGATGTATGCGTTACTACCTATTATTAATAAAATTTCCAAGTGATCCAATATGCTTTCAGCATGGGCATTTGCATAGAAAGATTAAAAAGGTGAAATGAATTGATTTTTGGTTAGGAAAAAATATAGTCTCATAGCTTTGAGCCATGGGTTGCTATTTCCCGCTATGGTACATGTGTTAAATAAAGGGATAATTGCAAAGACAGACAGTGTGGGCACACTATATGATTTATTCACTTAACAGGTTTTCCTTAGCTTTGTCAGGAATTCGTTTAAGTGTTTGAAGAAGCTAGTGGGATTGGTTTGCCAACAGTCAGATTACTTTGTTCCTGGCACCGAATTTCTATAATATTTTAATGTCTGCCAATTGCATAAGTACATTTAAAACCATGAAGGAGCTCTCCAGTACCACTTTTTAAGGGAATTCTACATACAAGGGAGAAAAGCACATAAGATTTAGAGGGATTAGTTAAGATTCTTTACTGCGCTGTTTAAGATATTAAATTACATACGATTTTGTGAAAGCTCATATAATAAATGTTAAAAGGTTAAGCTCTGTAATAAATGACTCTACTGGGTTCAGCAGACACAGGGTCCGTTCAGTGTTCCTAGATGTTGATGCTCCTGACCCTCAGGGGCAGGACATATCTCCATGTGCAGGGCTGACCTGAGCAGGGCAAGTGCTTGTCCATCAGAAGACTTCGCCCTCAAGTCTCTGTGATACTGAAAACCATTTTCACACGTTTCTCAATACTGTAGCGGATCCCCGCCCCAGTCTCAAATGGACTATGGATGTACTGCGATGCACGCTGTAAGGGCACTCTGTCCATTGCTGCATCCTTTCCAGCGTTCTGCAAATCCACCCCATTGCCAACAGAAGGGAGGGCTCCATCAAATGTTATCACCAGCCCTGACAAAAGTTCTGGGAAAATAGAATTATAGTTACTAGGAAATCAACTTTCCTAGTAACAAGAACTCTTAGAGGTCAACTGGTCCAAGCTCTCTTACGTATTTCTTAAATCTGCCCTTTCATCTCCATCAATTTTCTCTCTCCCATTATTCAGGCTCTCCGTATCCTCCTACCCCTCTTACCAGCCATCGCCTCTTAAAAGGTCAGCTTGCCTCCAGCGTCCTCCACACCAATCTTAAAACGAAAATCTGAGCCTACTTAAAGCCTTTCAGTATCTCCCCATTGCCTTCCGAGCACCTTCTCAATTCCTTCTTTTCTGAGCTGGCTCTCACGTCACGCTCTCCAGCCTCACACCTCACCATTCCCCACCTTGCACTCTGGGCTCCAGCCCCGCCGAACCTCCTGCACAACTGCTCTCTCCACTCTGCCCTTGTTCGCCTTTCTCTCTCACAGCTGAGAATGCTGCCCACCCTCCTCCCCACGGGCACACCATTTATCTGACCATCTCATTCCCAACATTTAATTCACAGAAAGCCTCCCCAGCCCCCAGGCCCGGGTAGGCACCCCTGCTACGTGCACACAGCACTCTAGGCTGCATTTTCCACTGCATCATAATAATGCATTTGCTTGTTTGCCTCACTAGACTGCGCGTTTCCTAAGGGCTGGAATGATGTCTTATCTATCTTTCTCTCTGCAATGAGAGACTGAGTGAATAAACGAAAGCTCGGCCAGCCTGCACTTAATAGATAATGAAACTTAAGCTGGATTCTACATAACTAATTGGCAGGAAAGCTGGGCTTTGAACTCTGATCATATCCTACCAGAGAGGGATTAGAAGGGTCACCTTTGTATTAAAAAACAACAACAAAAAAACAGAAAATTATATTGGTAATGAGACAAGCAATATGCAGTCACAATTACTCATATGCCTATCTGAAAAGAGGCAGGGAGACATTAGTCTATTAATGTTGCAATTTAAATGCAGTAAGGGCATGGAGAGCAGAATAATTAAATTGAGATTTTTCTTATTAGCTTTTTTGAGGAGTCTGTTTCTAGAAATGGGTGCATTTACCTGAAGTGAAAACCATCTAGGAGAGACTGAACTTCAAACCCAATTGATTTCTGGCATTTCTGTGTAATATATACATACAAACTATTTAAATAATAATTTTATATAAATTATATAAATATACATTCCTCATTAGGTAAATTCCCAAGATTTAATTTAAATAAGTTACCTTAGACTAGAGGTTCTCAAATTTCTGTGTACAAAATAATCACCTAGATTATTGTTAAAAATGGAGATTCCTGGGCCCTCACCCCAGTGTTTATCATTTAGTATTTCTGTGAGAGAATGTGAAAAATTGCACTTTTAAGAATTGAGGTGAAATTCACATAACATAAAAGTAACGATTCTAAAGTGTTCAATTTCGTAACGTTGAGCACATTCACAATGTTGCACAGACATCACCTCAGAAAGTGCATTTTTGACAAACACTCCACTGCGGCAGGCAGTCCCCAGATGGCCTACTGAGAATAACCACATTATGTACTCAGATGATGATGGCAAGAAATGAGAAGCCTCATGCAACAACCTCATTATAAAAGGAGATTTTTAAAAAAGTTAGTTTCCCCAAACATTTAAACCTAAAAAAAAAATGTGTATGACATTTAGTGGTTACCAGAGCGTGAGGAGGGAGGGGGGTGGTGGTTGAATGTAAATGGGGTCAAATATATGGTGATGGAAGTAGAACTGACTCTGGGTGGTGAACACACAATGTGATATATAGATGATGTGTTACAGAATTGTACACCTGAAACCTATGTAACTTTAGTAACAATTGTCACCCCAATAAACTTTAATTAAAAAAAAATACCTTTGCTTCTCCCTTTCACTAAATATAAGCATGATACCAAGAAGCTAGTGTATCTCAGGGTTTTCTGTACTAATGGATTCAACATTTATTTATCTGCATGCACCCAGTATTTCCATGCTTATAAAGAAGAACAGTGCTAAGTGAAGTGAGAAAACTGGAAAAAATGAATCACTCCTCTATGATGAGCCAGATCCAGGTCCTGTTTCCTTCGGTTTTAACAACATTATTACAACACATTATTAAATTCTATTTCAGGCAATGAAATTGTCAATAAACACAGAAAAAGTCTCCAGAGAAAGAACTGCAAATTAGGTTTCCCCTTATAGTCAAAATCTCATCTAAATGTAAGGAAACTGCTTATTCTGATAAAAGTTAATATAAAAATATATAGACATACTTCAGAGATATTGTAGGTTCGCTTCCAGACCACCGCAATAAAGCAAGTTTAGCAATAAAGTGAGTTGTAATCTTTTTGCTGGTGGAGGGTCTCACCTTCAATGTGTGAAGCGCAATAAAGCAAAGCCCAATAAAACCAGGTGTGCCTGTAACAGCTGCTCAAAGATGCTGAGATCGACTGCTGTTTTCTCTTCAAGGTTTTAGAATCAGTTTTGCTAGTTTTAATTCATGATCTAGTTGCTCCAGAGTTGGTTCTAATTTTAGCTCATTTTACTCAGGGTCAGATTTCTGTGAGGATTCCTGGAATTAAGCAACTATGAAGATCAGCCACGGTGATAGGAACCAAGGCTAACATGGCATCTTCATAACAAAGATACAGAATAAGATGAAAACTCATCACAAGGTGAGAAACCAAAACTAACAGATAACCTGTAATGCCAGAATCTTGGGAAATTTCCATAAGCTGTACGGCTGAAGAAGCTGGGCTGAGGAAACAAGGACTGATGTATCCCAATTACCTCAGGACACAGTGTTACACCACCTTCTTGAAAAGAGGCAGGGAGGCAGCCTGGGAGGGGACAGTGCTAATTTTTGACATGAGCAGAGACGGATTACCTCCTCACCTTTCTGTGTACAGTTAGAGATCACAACTCCCCCCACTCCCCCCCCAAAAATGGGTCAGGGCAGAAAAGAGTCTGACAGGGGGACACATTGTATGTTGGGAAGTGACCCCAAAAATAAAGCCCTAAAGGCATGGAAATAGGAAGAGTCTTGCAGAGCACGTTGGGGTGGTTTTAGCAGGAAGCCAAAAGAGCCAAACGCAGGTCAATCAGGTTCAATAATTCGAATACAGGAGACTCCATGCCTACAGGCCACTGGGAACTGAGTGAGGTCAGGTGTGTATCAACATGACCTCAAGCTATAGATTTGAGAAGGGAGTAACCAGGGAACAGTGACGAGAGGCCAAGAGCTTACCATGTGGACAGATCCTTCACTGCTACTGTGTCTCCCTAAAAATAAGACCTAGCCGGACCATCAGCTCTTTTGGAACAAAAATTAAGACCTGGTCTTATTTTAATGTAAGCCCGGGTCTTACATAATACAATATAATATAAGACCATGTCTTATATAATATAAAATAAGACTGGGCCTTATATTAATTTTTGCTCCAAAAGACGCATTAGAGCTGACGGTCCGGCTAGGTCTTATTTTCAGGGAAACACGGTATGCTCAGAGAAAGGGTATATAGCTGGTTATGATTTACGAGTACTATGGAAATGAAGATTTTAGAGAAGTTCCATTCAGGAAAAGCATGGGATCTATGAACAGAAGTGTTGAAAGACAAAAGCTGAGATAAAGGACAACGTGATGAGGTAAAAGGAAAAGAAGATGAGATGCAAAAGCACAATTGATTAGGGTTAATAGGTATTGACCTCAAGACCTGGGTATGAATCATAACTCTTCCATTTGTTAGATGAGTGGCTCTCTTAGTCCATTCAGATTGCTATAACAAAATCCCACCCTGGATAGCTTTTAAACAACAGAAATTTAGTTCTCAATTCTAGAGGCTGGGAAGTCCAAGATCAAGGAACCAACACAGTTGCCTTATGGTGAGGACCCTCTTCCTGGTTCATAGCCCATGTCTTCTCGCTGTGTCCTCAGATGGAGGAAGAGGGGATAGGGCTCTCATGGGGTCTCTTTCATAAAAGTACTAATCTCATTCATGAGGGCTCCACCCTCATGACTCAAGCACCTCCCAAATGCCCCAACTTCTAACACCATCACACTGGCTGTTGGGATTCCAATATGTGAATTTTGGGTAAACATGAACATTCAGACCATAGCAGTGACCTTGGGCAAATCACTTACCCTTGTTAAGTTTTTATTTCTTCATTTATAAAATGGAGCTAAAGAAATCTATTTCACACGGTTACATTGAGCTTTAATGCTTACATAACCAATAATGAGAAAGTCTAGGAAAAGCACTTGAACAGGACCTAGGCGTTCAGTAATTATTTAATAAACAGTAGCCATTATTATTACTAACAACTTTAGAGGAAAAGGGAACGGACTGAGGCAAACAAAGGATTGCAAAGAAACTAAAAACACAGTTAATAATAATCTACATTGGAGATATTAAAGAGCAGAATTAAAATTGCAAAAAAAAAAGATCTAACTGATAATGCAAAGGAGCTCCAGAAGTCTGAGAAAAAGGACAAAAACTAAAAATGAAGAGAGAAAAGCTAAGTCAGTGATTCAGCCTACTAATTGAAGGTATTTTTGAGAAATGAATCAAGCAGAACAAAAGCAATAAGCTAAAATATGAAGAAAGAAAACTTCCTGGAGTGAAAAACAATCTCAGCATGAAGATCAAAGGGCTCACTGTACTTCAGGCAAAGCTAATTTTAAAATATTTTAAAGACCCACACCTAGATATAATTCAGCAAAAAATTTAAACTATGGAGATAATTCTTTTACAAAGCCTCCAAAAAGGTTCCAGAGACCAGCTTAACCAGAGAGATCTTTCAAACAATCTATAAACTGTTCCAGAGCATAGGAAAAAATGGAAAAACCATCCAACTATTTTATGAAGTGAGCATAACCAAGACAACAAAACCTGACAGAGAGAAAGGAAGCCACTAACCCCACTTTCACTTCTGAATCGATGCAAAAATCCTAAACAGAACCCTAGCAAACTAAATGCAGCAGTATAATAAAAATGCATGCATAAATCAAATTGGATTTAGCCCAACAAAGCAAAGATAGTCCAAGATTAATATCTGTTAATATATCAGAGTGTCAGAATATAAGACAATCTTATTATACGGTAATCCTCATTTTCTTGGTGAATAGTGCCAAAATTATTTTTGCCAACTGAAATGCATGCAAGATGAATATTTATGAAATAGTCAACTATCTATTTAAAATAGTTAGGTATACACACTTGAAATCATATAATAAAAGAACTTGAAATACTGCTTTTTTCCCCCACTTTCACATACCATGAAAAAATTTTATTCCACCTCTTCCCATGCCTACTTGACATTAATATCCGCTGTCACAGGAACCACTATGAGATATTTAACAGTTTTTCAGAGCTACCATCTTCACTTCTGTCTGAGCACTTTTCAGTCTACATATGATACTTTACTCCATATATACTTTTATTTCAGGAAATCATTTATCGTGAAATCTCTATCACAAAGGCTTGCTTTATCAACTTATAACTTCCAATTCTTGCACTCGTGAGGTCATTTCCCAGGAATAATTACCAAATCAGTATTAAATGTCTTGGCCTCCTTTTTATGGATTCTTTCTGGTGACCTCTATAAGCATGCAATACCAGCATTGATCAAAGGGCTTTACCGGGATGTTCAAAATAAAGTCAGTTGAGGAAAACTCTGAGAATATGATAGATCTTGTCAGGACTTGTTTATAAGATGTCTCCCTCTCTTCTGAAGAGTAAGTCTTGGGGGGGGGGGGGAACAAATGTTATCTTATAGCAACCCTTTGCGCAGCAGGGCATACTTAGAACATTATAGTATTTGTATTGCACTACAGCAACTGAGCAAGGCCGCTCAGGGTGGCCGCTCCCCCTGGCCCTGCCCAGGCTCCTCGACAGATCAATAAAGAAGCACATCATGGGGAGAGTTCTGCTATATCACGAGGTCCAGTAAGAACATCCAGGGGCAGGAGACTGCAGTGGAGCCAGAGAGGTTGGTGCCTGGCTCTGTCTGGCTGTGTGACCTTAGGCAAGTTACTCAGCTTCTTTGTGCTTCAGTTCTCACATCTGCAAGATGGGATAATAACAGTCCCCAGAGACTCATTCTGAGGATTAACTAAACTAATTCATGTAAAGCACTTAGAACTCTATCCTGCACACAGTAAGCACACAATAAATGCTAGGTTCAATAGCCATGCCTGATCAAAAGCAAAACAAAACAACTCAAAAAACAAACAAACAAACAAACAAACAATGAGTAGAATAACCAGATTAACTCTACAACATGTCACTTCACCCCCCCTTACACAGTCACTTTAAAACTCATCAGACGACAAGCCCTGACCTCATCCTTGGAGTTTCCAGTTAAATTTTTATGTTTTAGTCAAGGATCACTAGGAATCTAAGAAAGCGTCCTTTATGAAAGAGAGACCAAAACAGAGATACAAATGACCTTAAAAGGAAAAGAGACAATGTTGGCAGTATAGGCAAACTTAAACATATATGTATGCATATACATACATGCATATATGTATATTTATACACACACTTACATACATACTCACACATATATAAAATTAATGGTTAAGAGCACAGGCTTTGGAGCAATAAATTATTATATCCACAAAGTAAAAACAGGACTTCATAAAAAAGGAATTGCCAGAAAACAAGACAGCGTTCTTGATAATTAAAAAATGTTGGTTGCAATGAATTCAATAGAATAATTACAAAATAATGGTTAAGAAAATTTCTCAAATAAAGAAAATAGGAGATTTAAAAAACCTAAGAAAATTAGAGGATTAATCCAATATCCAAATAACAGGAATTTTGTAAAAGCAGTATAGGAGAAAAGTGGGATGGAGGGCCAAACAATTCTGAAATAAATAATACAAGAAAATTTCCCATCACAAAAGGATCTGCATTTTCAAGATAGAAAGTGCTCTCTGAGTACTCAGCAGAAGGAAGAAACCAAGATCTATACCCAAAGCACATCATAAGGAAATTTTAGAAAACAGATTCAGATTAAAAGTCAGAATGATGCTGCCATAATGAAAATGATTTTTTTAAAATTCCCTTCTTTCTTCTTTTCTGTTGTTTTTTCTATAATCGGCATGTATAACTTTTATTGTCAGAAAATTTTAATACAAAATAATCTATACTTGGAGACTCTAGCCTAGATTTAAATGGCTCCATTCCTTATCTGTCTTCATAATGTTCCCATCTGTCTCTCTGCACTGATACAGAGACCCCTATAGTCAGCAGAACTAGTGATAGAAGCTGGGCAGACAGCGATTGCTGTGAGCCATCACTCGCGGGATTCACTGCCCAGCGGCCCTGTGTGGGAGTGACGTCCACTCATATTTACTCAGTGAGCACTTGTTTTCAAGCATACACCCAGAATATTTTGATATTTGAAGAAAGGGGGGAAAGCCCATAATTATGTTTCCTTAGACACATCTTTCTATCCATTACGATCATGTCTTCACTCTTGCAGTTAGCATTTATTTTAATAAGGAACTGCTAAGTGCTCCAATTTGTCTTCATTGCATTTATTGAATATCATGTCCTAAGCTTTGTCAAGAGATGCTTTTCCTATTGACAGGCTTACCTGTGGAGAAGATGAACACTGTGTTGTCCCAGAGCCCATGGCTTTTCAAGGCTGCGGTGACATTTCCCACGGCTTCATCCATAAGGGACACCATTCCTGCATAGTAATGCCTGTTCTTATCTTGGATAAAGTCATATGGCTTCAGATATTCCTCGGGGACCTGAAGAGGCTCGTGGACAGACTGGAGAGCAAGGTACAGAAACAGAGGCTGGAAAGAGAGTTTGTGTACATCAGTTAAGATGGCATGGAAACGTGAAATATATAGAGAGAGGTCCAGATCTATCAGTTAATAACAGTAATATCAAGACAACCTACAGAATGGGTTGAAAATATTTGTAAATCATATATCTGATAAGAGACTTGTATGCAGAATATATAAAGAACTCTCACCACTTGATAATAAAAGACAATTAACCCAAATATAAAATGGGCAAAGAATGCGAATAGACATTTCTCCAGAGAAGACATACAAAAGCCCAAAAAGCACATGAAATGATGATCAACATCATTATTCATTAAGGAAATTCAAATTAAAACCACTCTGAGATACCACTTCACACCAACTAAGATGGTTATAATATAAACCGCAACGTAAGTGTTGGTGAGAATGCAGCTAAATTGAAACCTTCATTCATTGCTGATGGGAATATCAAATGGTGCAGCCAATTTGAATAACAATTTGGCAGTTCCTAAAAACTGTTAAACAGAGTTACCACATGACCCAGCCTTTCCACTCCTAAAGAAATGAAAGCATATAACCACACAAAAACTTGTATGTGGATGTCCACAGTGGCATTATTCATAACACCCCCAAACTGGAAACCCAAATGTCCACCAACTGATGAACGGACAAACAAAATGTGGTATATTTTCAGCAATATACAGCAGTAAAAGGAATATTATCCAGCCATAAAACGGAATGAGTATCTACACATGCTACAACACAGATGAACCCCGAAAATGTTATGATAAGTGGAAGAAGCCAATCACAAAAGACCACATTTTGTACGATTCCATTTATATGAAATGTCCAGAAGAGGCAAATCATGGAGACAGAAAGTAGATTAGTGGTTGCCTGGAGCTGTAGGGAGTTGGGGAGAGCAATGGTGAGTGACTGCTAATAGGTCCTGGTTTTTGGGGGGGTGATGAAAATGTTTTAAACTTAGATTGTGGTAATGGTTACACAACTCTGTAACTTTACCATTGAAATGTATACTTTAAATGGGTGGATTTTATGGTATATGGATTATGTCTCAATAAAGATGTTAAAAAGTGTAACAAAAGACACAAGATAAAAAATTAAAAATAAAAGCTTGAGTTCTAAAATGGCCTAGAAGCCTCTGATCCAAACAAATAATAATAATATCAGTCATACCAACTATATATTAAATGTCTATGTGCTAGATACTATAAAGGTTTATATATGTATTCTAACTCATTTAATACTAAAAAAACCGTCCAGTTTACAGGTAAGTTAACTGAGGCTTAGAAAGGTTATATGACTTGCACTAGTTCCTATTAATTGCAGAGCAATTTCCTATGGGCAACTCCACTATTATGGTGTGGATATGTACCAAGAGATAATGGAACTTTTTGCTTCAGCTGAAAAATAATTTCACACCTTTTAGGAGAGGATTAGGGATTCTTGAGGTTTTTATGAGAAAACAAGAACACCGTGTCTTGTTAGTCTCTGATCTAGGAAGGAAGGCCAATTTAATTCCTGGAAAGGAAGGAGTGTGAGACACCGATTCTATTTTATCTCTTACACCAATTTACAGCATTTAATATTGGTGGTATTCCAGGTCAGCCCTCCTTGGTAATGAGCCTTTCTGAAGGCATTCTCTTCATTGTGCTCCGACAGAATTCTTTCATCAGTTGAAAACCCTCAAAAAGATAATTGGTTCAACCCAAGAATAAAGATATAATTCTCTTACGGTATTTGAGGCATTGAAATCTCATAAATGAATGGGGGGAAAGTTAGAAAGCAGACTGGATATGAGGGCTCATATTTCATTCTTCATTGTTGATAAATTGTTTTAAATTGCATATTATATACCCCTATGATAGAGTAAGGAGTATACATACATAGCGCCCAAATAGATACCCCCATATTATTTGTAGTTCAGATCTTTGGCACTTAGAAAAACCTTTTCGGCAACATCAAAGTGTTAAAAATAGCTGTTAAATATCAAAGTCATTGCTTTCAAACCTATCTAACTAAGGAAGTAAGTGATGGAATAAAAACCATGATAATGTAGAACCTGTGCTTCGTTTGTACATTGTTTCCATGGAAAACATTCCCAATCCCAACTCCAAAAGTCGATACTAAAAGCTTTAACACTGCGCTAGCTCTATCTCTGCTGCCCCTTGACACATACACTTCCTACTCCAGCCACACAAGTCACACTGAAACTTCTGTGTTCCTCCAGACCCTGGTGAAGGGAATCTGGCAGATGCTCTTCCAGTTAGCGAGGAAGGACCCTGGCCCGAGACGTTTGGAGGAGGAAGGACGTGCAGAGGCATCGGTGCTCCGACAGTGTAGTGAGGGTCTGAGGTGGGAGAAGCCGTCTGAGTCTCTGCACTAGACTAAGCCACCCCAGCCACCAAGCCAAGGTGCAGATGGGGACAGGATAAAAAAGTGAAAGGCTAGAACAACTGGCAGCCCACATGAAATTTTAAAAATCAGGAACTATGACATAAAAATTTGTTTTGTTTTGTCTTCTTTAAATTTTCTTGAAAAATCAGTACTTCTGACAAATCCACACTCACACTCCATCTGGTAACAAATAGCTGGAGTATGAGAAACAAAGATGCCACTCCCCAAAGCTCTCCAATTTTCTAGTCGCCCCACTGTTCCATCTGAGCAGGCAGGTTAGCAGCCCGATCCTTGTAAACATGGGTTTGTGACCCGGGTCTGGGTTTTCTGCATGGGCAGGGGCGGAGGAATGAGAAAGGAACCTCACTGCTTAAGAAGAGGTGCTCATCAGTCATCACCAGCCATGTGGCAACCCACGTGGTGAAAGAGACAGCGGAAGGAAGGCAGGTTATGCCCAGCCAGCAAGTGATTCCTAGAAGCGATGGCCGGGGAGGGTCATGGGGGAGTGTTAGTTCTTATAACCATGCCAGAGATATAAATAATGATTCTGAGACCATCATTAGAGGACTGTGTACATATTTAATATAGAAATCATTCTACTCACTTTGTTAAATATAGCAAAATCTTTCCTGAATATCTTTCCAATAATTATCCCTTAGTGGCTAAGGCATGACTGTCACTCTTGAGAAGTTAATATTATAAACCGACAGCAATTTCCCAGTGGTCAGGCTTCTATTCAGATAGAAGGGGCATAGCTGAAAAGAGAGAGTGAAAACCACCTCTAAAGGATGAGAACTAGCCTGTCCTGTGATTATTACAAGCCATGCAAAGGCCTTGCAATATCTGCTGACCAGATCCTAATAATTCACAAGTACAGCTACAGTTATTGCTTGAACAAAACAAGTTATCTTTCTTCCCATTTCATTAGCAGTAACCTAGGGCCATTTAGTGTTTGGGCAAACAACCTAACACACATCCATTTGGGTCTGGGTCACCCAGAGGAGGCAGAATGGTGTATAGTGCAGCCCATTTAATGAGGTGAGGACCAATGCAACACCTTTTAAAGTATTTCCATCCAATATTGTAAAAATAAAGTTTCAGGACTCATACGGTGAACTTTATTCGTGAAACAGCTCATTCCCCAACAATGCTAGATGTGAAGCGCTTTTATACTATTTGTGAATTTAAAAAAAAATTAATAGAGTACTACTGTTCTTAGTACTACATGGTGGCCCAGTGGAAAGAAAAATTAACTAGAGCTCTAAGGGTCTCCAGTCACAATCAGGAACCCACCTACAGCCACTTGTCCTAAGGCACTGCCGGTGAACAGCTGTAGCCAATTTCCCCACACCTGCCAGCCAGGGCCTCAGCTCACGTTAGCCTAAATCAAGCAGCAACCAACCATCCTGGGAAGGGGCTCATTCCTACTATGCTGTCTACTGACTTGAGTTCCAACCCAGTCATGCACTGGCCTTGGGAGGCCTGTGAGCCATTATGACATTACTGACGTCCTGATTCAAAACCCTGGCATCCTGGACCTGACTTGATCTCCATTGATCTCCGGGTTTATGCTGAACCCTGATCTCTCCTTGCTCTTTCTTGGGTCCAGATCCCTGCTCTGACCAACCCAGTTACAACTGCCACCTTTACACCAACCCTAACTGCACCCTTTCGGGTTTCTTGGGACTAGAAATGGAATCCTAGATGTGAATCATGACCAAATGTTTAAGTATTACATAAAAGTATGACATTGTTACCTAAAGTTATTAGCATATTAATAAGAAGCTAAGGGTCCATTTCCTTTTCTTATTATGTCTCTTATTAACCTCTAAATAGCCTCACCATGCTAAGAAACCTAATTTCAGTGTTATTTTCGTTTCTTTAGTATATTTTCCTAACTTAAAGGCTAAATTTTAGAAAGCATATGATATGTTTTTAAATTGTTATTCTGTCTTTGACTTCCAAATTAAGACGTTCCTTTCCAAATTGTGTCAAGGAAAAGTAAGAGTCTACCACAAGAAATTTACATTTGCTTTAATAAGCTTCTAGTAGATCAGATGTGTGAGAAAACATTTATTTTTATTCTGCAAAGTGTTGGGGGGGGGCTATTTTTAACCAAAAGACATTTAATGAATGTGTTACTTTCACACTGTAGTCTGACTACTAAGGGAATTATCCTGTAGAAAAAGAGAAAGGACATTCCTTCCCAACACATGTGCAATGGCTACTAGCAGTATCTCCCTGAGTCTAACACCAACTGTATTTCTGTTGCAAAATTGCTCCGTATGCTTTTTTCCCCCTCAAGTGCTCTTTCAAATTGGCACATTTTTAACCCAGTTTATGGATTTGTGTGTATTGCTTTAATGCTTTCCATCTTAGAACAAGTTGCCTGTGTTACAGTCTATATATAGTACTTGAGAAATTAACACAGAAAAAGATTCAACATTGGGAAAAAATGATAAGTGCAGCTCCTGGAACTGGGGTGATACATAATTTTACTGAGAATTGAAAATGTAAACATCTGCATTTGCTATTTTAAATGAATTTTCTGAGGCTATTACTCAGCTATTGATTATTTCATTAATTTATGTCTATGTGTGAAACTTGACTTTGAGGTTGGGAATGTTGGCTACCGCTTCAAAATATTTCAGACACTGTAGGAAAATGACCACCCTCTCACCTGGCAATTTCCATAATGTTATCTCTGAGCAACACCATACTAATAACACCAGTTTGTATGGAGTTCCAGCTCTTAGGACCTACAATTTTCCTCAGTTCCTGTGCTTTCCACACTACACCAGTTAAGGCAGCCCACCCACAAAGAACTATTTCGCCCCAGCTGCTTCCTCTTATCCGCCAAATGTTATGGGCACTGTGAAAGAACACTCTATTGTTCCTTAATGGGAACTAATTTTTATTGTAGGCATGTTATAGTCACATGATTATATTGTGATCCTGTAAAAGGCAGTTGGCTTCTGCTTGCCCCTCTGTGTTTGAGGGGAGACAATAGTGGCTGTACATCAGAATCACTGGTGGGAGGTGGGAGTGGGGGGGTATTATTAAATGCCAGTGACAGAGTTCCACCCCAGACCGATAAGTCACAATATTTGGAATTGGTATTTCTTACAAGCTTTCCAGATGGTCCTAATATACTGTCAGGATTGGAACTATCAAGCTGAATCATACATACACTGGGGCTCATAATCTCTGGTCTTGGATATTAACTGTGAATCTCCTACAAGGGAGTGGATTGAACTCTGGAGTCAAACAGCATTTAAAATCTAATTCTCAACAGCTCTGTGACCTTGAACAAGTTACTTAACTTTTCTAGGCCAGTTTGCTTCTCTGTAAAGTGGTGCCTACCTCCATTGAAAGAACAAGGATCACAGTTCCCTTAAGACCTTGTCTTGTCCTTTGGGTTTTTAGCTGTATCCATACAAACATACAGAAGCAAACTGAACCCTAAGCCAATTACCTAGTCTTTATCTTTCCAATGATCTGAATATTGGTGTAGCTCTAGGTTTTAAAATCTACATATGTCTACATATTTGAGAGAATATTCCAGTTTCTTCCACATTCCACCACAAGCATGGCCGCTCCAAGACGTCAGCAAGTAAGACTGATAAAAAACCATAAGTTGGGCCACACTGAGGACAGACACCAGGAAATATTCCTAGTACCAAGTTAGAGGCAGTAAAGACAACCAGGAAGAAACCAGGTCAAAAAGGGGGTGAGTAGCCCAGTTACCAAGTCTAACAGGTGCATAAACTGGAATCCAAATTGTGATCTGCAGTGTGGACCCTCGGTAATTGTCAAGGCGGCAAAACGCAGGAAATGAGAAAAACCAGATAACATTGCACATTCTATTATTTGCTATGTTAGGGTTCCATGGAAGGGCAAATTTCACGGGTGTGCTAATGCAGTTCTTAATAAAGCCACATTCTAAGACCAATATCTGAGAACACAAATATTGGATCCAATTTTAAAGGCATTTAAGCTAAACCCAGGGAATTTAGCTTAAACTTTAGCTCATGAGGTTAACTCTAGGTTAACAAAAAAATGTTGAAGGCTATTCACTCTTTTCTATTTTTACCTATAGATAAGTCAAAAGGTTTCAGCACACGATATACACAATGGCTTCAGGATGGTAAATGTGGAAAACAGGCTCATCAGTATGCCCTGTTCACGGATTGAAAGACTCAATATTCTTAAGACATCCATTCTCTCCAAGGTGGCTTATAGAGTCAATGAAATCCAAATCCAAGCAGGCACTTTTATTTATTTATTTTGGTAGCAATTGACTAGCCGACTCTAAAATTAACATGGGAATGCAAAAAGTTTGCCATAATAAAACCTGATTTTGTATATAAGCCCAACATTTAAAAAAAAGATATCAATTTAATAATTACTTACAGCACATGCACATAATACACCAAAATAATAAAACTGTATTTCTACCAAAACACTATAGACACAGTATTTCTCAAAGTGAGATCTAAGGACCACTTGCCTCAGAATCACCCTGGAGAAATTTGTTTGACATGCTGACGTACGGATTTCCCACAGACCTAAGAGATCACTCTTAGAAGTGGGCTCCAGAAATTTCTGTTTTTAATTTGATATTAAATTGATACTGACGTACTTTAAATTATGAAAATTACTCCCCCGGAATTTATTAGATTTTTCTCCTAAACAACAGTGGCCTTTTTCTACATGCATCTGAAGAGATGCTATCTTATTAATACAATCTTGATATCACTAAAGAGGCAAGACTTACCTTCTCTGGTGGATGGTTAGTTATGAGGGCTGTAGCCCTTTGGGTAAATATGTTTGTTGAATACATATTTTCATATCCGGTTGCAACTTCTTCACCATCTCGAAAATCAAGAGCACATCGTGTGACATTCAGAGCGTTGATTAATGTACAACGCTCGTGGGAATAGTAATCTTCACTACCTAGGAGATAGCCTACAACAAGAATGGGAAATGAAAGTCGTCAGCATAGCATAAAACTTGTTAAACAAACTGATGTTTCAGCATTTAATTGCCTAAGGCAATTGATTACCCATGACAAGGCTAATCAAGTGACAAAGCTAATCAGAGCACCATTTCTTAACATCTTTATATTTGCTAGCAAAAGGCATTAAAATGTTACTGTAAAAAAATTCAAATCCACTCCTCACTCAAGTCTTTAGGACACAAGCTCTACAATATAACTCTCAAAGTGGGTGATTCCAAGTAAATACATTCTAAAAAACTCACAGTTCAAATTCAGTAAAGGTGGTAACATCTTAATCTCTTAAAGCTATCTAATGGCTAAAATAGCATAGGGTTAATGTGATTTGTCACGAGTTTTTATTCTGAGGTGATCACGTAAATGAATGCAGGAATCAAATAATGTTGATATTGACCTTGGGAGACCAGTTTCAAGGTTACTTATAGAAGCGGCTCTAGGAGGAATCATCTTTAGTCAGATGCTGACACCCACTGGTGAAAGACGCAAACCTTTCCAAACAGAGGCTTTCTAGACATAACAGAGCCAAAAGATCACACTAATACGTGGCGCTGAGGTTAGATTTTTCTACCTATGGTGAATTTTATCCCAAATGTAAATGGCATTAACTGCTTATTCCACAATTTATACTTCAACATGGAAGGAAATGGGTTTTCTCAGTAAATATTTGTTTCTGCAAATGTTTCCTATTTCCCTAAAATATTAAAATAAGCTGTGCTGCATATTATATAATTCCATTTATGTGGGATGTCCAGAATAGGCAAATCTATAGAGACATAAAGTAGGTTAGCGGTTGCCTAGGTCTGGCCGGTTGGGGGAAAATGGGGAGTGAGTGTTAACGGGGATGGGGCTTCTTTTTGGGGGTGATGGAAATGTTCTACAATCGGATTGCGATGACAGTGGCATAACGCTGTGAATTTTTTTAAAAAAATTTTAAAAAATCATTGAATTGTACCCTGTAATTGTGTGGATTGTGTGGTATATGAATTACACTTTGATAAAGCTATTAAAAAGAAACAAGTCATGCTGGACTCTGAGCTATCTCCTGGCAGATACCACTTACTAACCTTAAAATGAAGATGACAAAATTGGCCTGGCCCTTTCCCCAGTCCTGAATGTTCCCTACAATCACAATTAAAAGCCTTACCCACCTTATACAATACATGAATTCATTTTTAATTAATCTCCTCCTTTTCTATGATTCAATAAATTCCTGGTCCTGAATATAATGAATACCTTGGTTTCAAGATAACTTTTTAAATGGTAATCTTTTCTCCTATGTATATAACAGAAAAGGAAATCCAATGTGTTTGCTAATTAATTTGTAATACAAAAAAAAATGTGTGTGTAAAAATAATTTCAGCCCTTATATGGGTGATTATAGGGTCAAGACATGTGGATTCTATTTGGGGATTTTAATAACTACGGCGTTAGAGTGTGAGGAAATCACTTCAGGTTATCTGTAAGTGTAAACAGCTTTTATCATTTGGGAGAATATATGCATAGGATACACTTGATTAAAAGATGTATGAACTATAAATACTAAAAAGATATTACAAATAGAAGGAAAGCAGAAACAGAACTATTTATTCACATACTTGACCAAATTGATGCCTAGCATCCATGTGACAATTACATAGAACCTTTCTCAAAAAGTAATTTACAAATTTGAACTTACATGCTGAGCCTAAAGAAGAGGGCAGCCTATGCTTTTTTGGGGGAAAATAATTTTTGAACAACTAAATCTCTGCTTTATTTAACAGCATTACTGAGATATTAATATAATTCACATACCATACGAGTCATCCATTGAAAGTATATAGTTCAACAGTTTGTAGTGATATAAACTACAAGTGTAGTATATAGTTCAGTGGTTTATTCATGGAGTTGTGCAACGAGCTCTACAATCATCTGGCTGGTTTTTAACAGACCATCTAAGCCATAACCGTGATAACAGCTGCATGGTTATTATGCCTTCCTTATTGCAAGTCTCCATTCCATATCAATGTGGGTTGTCTGGTTATCTAAGCCCTGGTTAGGTTTCTTGATTCTCATGAAATGATATCATTTCTATCTTCTATCCAACTGAAATTTTAAATATTTGACTTGGCTTTTAATAAAAAAATTTTAAATATCCATAGTTTTTCCTCTTGCCAGAGTATAGGCGTCGACCCATGTTTTAGCAAAGACCTGACTGAAAATTTTCAGAGGAGGTACAGACTGTTTTTTCTGGTAGAATTTCCAAAATGACAAAAAGGTCTTACACCCAAGTCCAGTTGTTAACAGATATTTAAGAATACTCAGGATATAACTAGGTTCATCAAGAAAGAATGCCATGTTTGACTAGTGATGTCTGTTAGAGAACCTGGATGGGAGCAGAACACACAAGGTTTCAGGTCTGATGTCCTTGAATCTCAACTTTAACCCGGGATCCAACAAATACTACAGAGCTATACACTTCAACTGCATTGTTTGGGTTCCATACAACCACTTTTACTGAAATGTACTTTGGTGCTCAGGCCACAGCTTAAATACAAGGGAACGCCTCAAGAAACATCTATAAGAAAACCACCACTTTATTACTAAAATGTTTTTTGAGGATATTGTCCATCTTACCTTTTCCCAAAAGGAGAAATTTCTCTCAGGTCTCAGAGCCAGAAAATGATTTCTTTTTCCTGAACATCTGGTTTCTATTTAGCTTATAAATAATGTGACTCTTACAGATTTCTCCTTTTTGTTTTTTGTTTTGTTTTGGACATAGAAATCTCAAAGTTGAGTGTGAAACGCACCTACAGCCAGGCCATATTTTTGTAATCTGGTACCAAGTAACTATTCCATCTTTTCCTACTTACTCTTATTTTCAAAATTTATGTTGAATATGTGTTCCTTTTTGGATAAGACAAGTTGAAAATAAATGGAAAGACAAAATGGAGGGAGGTAAGTAGTGAAATAGGTAGACAGAAAGATAAGACATCATGAAAAGAACTTGACAGAAAGATATATAGCCACTGTCAAAATAAATAAGTAGTTAATTAAGACACAGCTCATAACAGGTATAAAAAGGGCAAGTCTTAAAACAAACTTTAGGTTTCACATTAATTTTTATAGGTCTATCAAGTCCATAAAACATTTATAATTTCTTATTATCCTTCCTATTGCCATTTGTATTTACCCTCCCATTTTTTTTTTTTTTTTTCAAATCTATCTTCCCCAATCTAATGATTTGAAAAACAGATCTCAGATGAAGGGAGAAGGATACCAATGGAAAAAAGTCTTCTGCACCATCTTCACAAAAGGAAAACAAAAAAGAAAAAGAAAAAGAAAACTTTGAACACAGTCCATGGGGAGAAAAAAAAAATTCTAAATCATTGTGAAGGAAATAGTCTTGTATTGGGTTTGGCCTGGGAATTAAAAATGAAACATAAAAACAAACAAACAAACCAATCTGTATCCCCTTTTGATAATAAGGTTCTCTAAGAGGACAATGGCCTCAGATGTGGAGGCAGCAAATTTTCTGAATGCCCCAACATGGCATTTAGCCCTGGCAAAGATCCCTGCGGGCTCATGTCCGCCATGAGCTGAACACAGAGCCATGTTTATGGCGGTGGCATTAGACAGTGTCTCCACAGTGGTGCTGATTCACACTCTGTTCAAGTTTCCAGTTACAGTATTTCATTTGATTACCCTTGGGTGTGTTTTATGAGATGGCTGCAGTCCATCTGAGTTGTTAAAGAAACATGTGCATTTCCATTACCAAAGTAGGTATCAAATCCTCGACGGGTTGGAAGACATTCTTTCCGGTACATTCCCAGGTGCCATTTTCCAACCATATGGGTAGTGTAGCCTGCTTCTTTTAGGAGCTGGGGCAGGAGTTTTTCATCCAGAGGAACGCAGCTGGGCTGACAGGGCCAGATTATTTGGTGCTGTAAACCCGTGTGGATCTTAAAGAGATAAACATAAAATTATGAATTAACGATGTTGAAACATTTGAGTAAGCGGATAAAGTGGCTGCCTAATTTATTGGATACATCTGTAGTACAGGAATCTTTAACTCTGTTCCTGTACTGGCTAAAGGCTATTTCTGAAAGGCACTTTACTCACTTATTCAAATAAGTTAATGGACATAAACAGGATTTGAAAAAAAATGAAAAGCACTCTAACGAATGTTAGATATTTTCAATAAATGTTTATCGTGGCACTGTGTTAGAAACCATTAAGATTTCAATTCCTACCTCAAAAAAGTAGCCATAATAAGAGCTGTGGATCTATCAAGGAAAAAGTGTTCCAATTTCTACACACACGAGTAGTGTTTGATTATAAGGAGCTTCTATAATCTTTCAAGATTTGGTGATTTTTTTAAGGGTTATTCAACAGTACAGTGAAAATGATTATTTGCATTTCTTACTCCACTTCAAATAAACTGTAATTTCAAAAGACAGTGACCAACTTTCCCTTAAAAAAGAAAGCAGCCATCTGACCCATAGGTTGGGAGTGGCTCATAGAAGTATGCTGAGAGTGCAAGGACCACACAATAAGTAGCCTTTAAGAAATCATCACTTGCTGAGTCTTGGTATAATATTAAAATAAAATATCCACAATTACACAACTTTTACCCAAACGATATATGGCAACAAATTGACTGCAGAAGCGGGTGTAACAATCTAGCAATCTTCTATTAACATTAGACATGACAAAAATATAAAATAATGTGCATGCACTCTTCTCATGCAGTTCTCGTTTTGGAAAATAAAATTATCTTTCATAAGTTATTTATGTTAACATGTAATGGGATTATTATTGTTGTTTTGCAATGAATAAAAATATTTTTAAATTTCGATTTTAATTTTTGATACAGTAAATTTTGAAAGGCATAACCTTTCATAAACATAAGTCTGCAATGGTTTTTAAGCATGTGCAGCGGTCCTAAGACCAAAAAGTTTACAACTGATGCTATAATGTCTGATAGTGATCATTGCTATGAGGATAACAAAGTGGGATAGGGAGATAGTGACAGGTGATTCTTTAAATAGGGAGGCAAAGAAAGCTTCACCCAGGAGGAGATATTGGAGCAGTTCAGTAATCTATGATAAATAAAGTGAGAGAGGTGAGAGAGAGCCTTGCAAAAATCTGGGGCAAGAGCAATGTAGGTATAAGGAATAAAAAATGAAAGGCCCTGAGACCTGAACTTGCTTGATGAGTTTGAAGGCCAGCATGGCAGCCAATGTGGCCCTTGTCACAGCTCTGTGCTGATGGCTGCCACTGCACCCCCTGCTGGGGCATAAGTTGGGGGGAAAGGGCAGTGGTTCTCAGGGCCTTCCTTCCTTGCCTGCCCAACCCTACCTTCCCTAAAAGTTCACACCTGCTCCCCCTATCCTGGTTTAGTCAGGGAGGTGCTCTTCTTTGTATGAAGTAGGGATGGGACCTCACATTCAGCTCTGCACTAGATGCCGCCTTTCCCTAGTGCCGGGCACTTCTGATTTCCCGAGGGAAGGGAGCTCTTAGGAAACAGAAAGTTGACAACATCAGTTCTCAACCCAGGCCCTAAGTCTCTGGTGCCTCCATCAGCTATCAGGTGGGTAGCAAGCAATTACTAATAAACTGTAAAAAACCAAAAATACCAAAATGGTTTGCAAATGATTTACTTGCTTTTATTAAAGCAGAAAAGCACAACGCTCAGAGAATTAAATCTCATCCTGGGTCTATCACCAAGCACATACTAAACACTCAACAATGGTCATAGTAATAACTGCTAAGTACTGTTATCAATAACATATCACACCCTCTCACCTACTCTCAATGTACTTTCTTGAGGAGCTGGGGTGGCATTGTAAGAACACGCACCCAAGCCTGTGCCTGCCCCCAGGAGTGTGTTGTGCTGCATATAAACATCATATAACACACAGACTGAAATTACAGCTCTACAGTGCTGCTGGTACTAAGGGCGCACATGACTGATTTCCCCAGATTCAAATACTGACTACTCAGACCAGAAACATTCAGATTTTTGTCTTGTTTTGTTTTAAATATATGGCAATGAATAGATACAACATAGAGACAAAAACAAAAATAAACTTTCAAACTCACATCTTTTACCCCCTAATTTATTATAAGCTACTCGCTATTAAATAGTTTTCTCATAATCTTTGATATTGTCTTGAATTTCATTTGTGTGTGTGTGTGTGTGTGTGTGTGTGTGTCTTCAGAGAGAACGCTTTTGGAATTGTACCTGTTATTGCTTAATTTCATGATACCTTTCCACAGCTTCATAAAAGAACCTGTAGAATATCTTAAATGTTAGGTTAAAGTAGGTTTATTTTGAAGATGATGGATATGCTTGCTATCTTGGTGATGGTGGCAGTTTCACGGGTATATACATATCAAAACTTATCATATTGTATACTTTAAATATGTGCAGTTTATTGTATGTCAATCACACCTCAATAAAACTGTTTAAAAATAAAAGTGAGTTTTTCTATTGAAATTTTTATGCCTCTCCTAGAAGTAACTGGACACCTACTTTGGGATATGTGCCAGATGCCTTCCATTTGCCCTCCAGATCAGTACTCTGCCTTCTGTCCTGCTCTGCACCCTGGGAAGCCGACCTATGGGGACCAAATCAAAGATCCCCCTTGCCTCCTGGCTTCTGATTGGCTTCAGCCACGGCGGAGCCCTGACAGAGCCTGGAGGGAGAGAAAGGCCTCAGACTGCCAGGTTGTCTCTCCTGCAGGCCATTCTGAAAGCAGCCTTCTCTACAGGACTCTCTCTTTCTAGGTTTTGGTAAGTTCCGTTTCTTTTCCTTCCTTCTAGTTTAGGGGTAGTAACAACTCCACTAGCTTATACACTGTCCCTGTTCCCTCACACATTCACACCTTTTTAAATAAGTCTCTTTGCAAATTAACCCCCCATAAATTATTTTAATTTGAATGTGCCATCTTTTCCCAGCTGGAATCCCAGGCTGGGAAAGGAAAACATTCCTCTTAACACACACACACACACATTCACACACACACACACACACACACATTCACATAGCCCCCAAATCATAGAAGGATTCTATCTATGGTTAACACTAGAAGTTTATCAATAGAAAATTAATCCTGGGTTCAAAAACTTCATAATACATATTAATTGGCAACAGAGCAGGATAAGGAAAGACAATATTTTATGGAATTCAAAAGACCCAGTGGAGATAAATGTTATGTGCAAATTTCTTAAATGGAAAGCTCATCCATCACGTGCAGAGAACTAACTCCGACAGCTATAAAGCACTGCCAAGGGAGGCTGTGCAATTCAGTTTTCCTAGGCCATGGGCACCAAGCCAGGTGGTCAGCTGAAGCCTGCTTCTATTATCTACAATCATATGGAGCAGGGAATTTGTTCTTTTCAGTTCCTGAGAATTTATTTGACAGAGCATTTTTATGGCATTACTGGGGAGTGGAAGCCAAACGCTGGATGTCATCCAAAATCATGTTTTTGGTCTGTTCAAACACTGTTTGAAGGAAGGAAGCTATAATGTGTAGAGAAGTTGTAAACAAGCAAATGCTGAGCTGGTTCCAACCCAACACTTGAGTTTAGCACAGAATTATAGTGCCACACCACGCTTCATGGGGCAGGATGATAACAGGGCACCGACAGGAATCAAAAGGAAAAACTAAGCATCCCCTTGTAAATGCAGCAGCATCTAAAACAATTCCACTTTAATACCGATCTTCAATGAGAGTATGTGTGAATGGAGAAGGTCCTATACATAATATATGAAAGCACAAAGGGATTCTCCTCTCTCTACTATTGGAGTGAAGCTGTCTCTTCTTCATTAAACCAAATCCTCTCTCGAGAAACAGCTTCCTCTAAAATTTTACTTGACTATCAAGGATTCCCTCTGCAATGGCAAAGGGTCTACAAATTCAGTGAAGGACGTGGCTTATCTCTGGTTTCTTTCTGTGAGGTAACTGATAAGAAGTCCTTGTTTATAGGCTCTGTTGCACACAAAAATTTATTTGATTCTGTGAGTTATTCAGTCCTCTGTAGATCTAGAAGATACTAGCAGTATAGTCTCATGAATTTAAAAGAGAAAAACCCAATCTCCTGGACCCATTCTACTGAAAGGCTCTTACAATGCCTCTTTCAGAAGTCCAGGCAGTCTGTTGATTAATTATCTGTTTGGAAGCTCAACGCACAATATTTCAGCTACAATTACAGTAAACTCTCCCAGGGGCTAGGTGAACCACTGCTACATACATGACAATGGATGTTATTTCTCTCCTAACCTCAACAGTGTTGAGACAACATTGATTTGAAGAGAAGGAAGGTTCTGTCCTGTCAGTGTGACCTGTGCAACATGAACTCATGCCCTCATTGCACCCGCATATTTATGTGACATCTCCTGCTACAGTAGTCGAAAATTCAGAAAAATGGGCAGCTCCACCCCTCCACTTTACATATCAGAGAGCCCAGAGGGAAGCTTCATGACCGGAACACAATCACAAAACGTGCTGGGAGGCAGCCAGGAGCTCCGAATATCCAGCCTGTGCCTTGGCTGGTACACTATAGGTTTTAACCAAGTCAAGTACCACTCACGCCACCTTAGGGTTTATTCCTGGAGATGCCCCACAAAACAAATGGATAGTGGAGAATCTGCTCCCGCCCCCCTTAAGCCTTCTAAAAAGCAGTCAGCTGCCCATGCTGCCGAAGCCAAGAGCTACAGAACACACACTATGTGTGGCAGGGGCCTGGCTGTGCCATCTGGCCTGGTCCTTGGGAACTCAGCCTACAGAACTGGCTGTGTCACTGACAGCTTTAAGGGTCTATTTATTTTGCTGTTGATTAGCAAAGAGTGTAAATCTCTGACTAAACCCACAAAGGGATGTTTTTGTAAAAAAGAATAAGCAAGGCAAAAATTGTCTCAGTGCCTTCCTCTAGTTTAAATTATAAATCCACCCAAAAGCCTATAATGAAAAGGGAGGAGAATACGGAGGGAAAAGAATTTTCAGTGAAGTGATATGATTAAGGAAACAAAGAGAGTTACCAGACAGTAACAGCTTATGCTTACAGTGATTATTGAAAAAAACAAACATCAAAAGTCAATCATTAACAACAACAACAATCCCATATGTCAATGGGTCATATTCCACTCAGTCGCAAACTTATTTCCTTACTTTCTCACTTCCAATTACTTGCAAAGTAAAAATGTAAAATATGGAGTTGTTTCTTTAAAATATCTTCAATACTTGCAGAATAAGGCCTCCAGACACCCCTTTCCATTCTGGAAAATGCTTCCAGGCTCTGGCTAGGCTTAAGAAGGACATTTGGCTTCAGTGAAAACAAAAGACCCACCAGAGCAAGTCATCCCCAAGGCTCCCTGCTTGTTTTAGTAGGTGGCCATCTTGCCTGTTACTATGGCGCTAATGTATCCTCGCTCCTCCCCCAAAATGCGTCAGGAATAAAGACTAACAAGTGCTTTCTCTTCAGAGGCACCTATAGCCTCTGGACTACATGCCCCTCTTCTCTCTCATTCCTTGGATGGCTTTGCCAGGGGGTCCTATGAACACTCCCAATTCATGACATATATCCTTCCCCAAGTGCTCCGCCCATCTCTTCCAGCTCTTCACTCTTCTTCACCCCACATCTAATCTTAGAGCCCAGGGGAGAGGGGACCAGGGACAGGAGTCCATGGAGAGGCAAGCATGTGGCAGGGCAGTCAGGACACTGAGGACAATGAGGAAGGAGCAGGGAGGTGAGGGCATCCTCAGGCAGAACTCCCCCTCCTCTCCGTGCCACAGTCTGCCACGCTTTATTCTGCTTGCAGCCATGGGTCTTACTTTCTCACATTCTTAAAACAAACTTGAAGCGAAAGTCAAAAATTCCCCACGATGCTCCTGCATAGCCTCCTTCCTCTATTTCCTGTCCAAGGTTCTGCTTTAGGGGTGAGTGAAAAGCCATGAAGATATCTTGTCCATTTATCAATGTGTTTAAGACATATGTGGCTTGGGTCCCTTAAGAATGAAACCTTGGAGTCACCTTTCATTGCTTCTATTCTCTGCCCAGGTTTATAGAGTTCTGGTGGAGTGGTCCCCTCAGTTCCCAAGGTAAGACTGTTCCCAGGTGAGGACCAAAGTTACTTTTTTCCCCAAAAGGAAGTGTTCCCACTAAGACCTAACACTTTTCTTACCCTTCAATCTTTTTAGTATCTTATAAAGGAAGCACAGGCATGAGAAATGACGTGTCAACCCGTGAGCTCCTTCAGGAAATTCTCAGGTGTTAAAGCACATTCATTCATTTAGTTGTTCAACACCAAGTGCGTCTCCAGGCCAGAATAAGCAAGGCAATCTGATGGAGAAGTCAGACCTGAGAACAAACAACCACACTTAGGAGTACAGAGGTGTAATGAATATTTTCTATTGAATAAAGTAAATTTATAAGAATATGGAAATTCAGCATTTTCAAGTCTTCTACTTGAACTACAAGAAATATACAAATTCTATCAGAAAAGCTGAAGGATTTTTATTTATTTCCTTTACTGCTTTTATAAACATCTTTATTACGTGTTATTTTACTGAAATATATTTGACATATAACACTGTGTAAATTTAAGATGTATCACGTGTTAATTTGATACATTTAAACATTGTGATATGATTGCCATTATAATGATAATTAAAACCTTTATTGTGTTACATAATTATTCTTTCTTTTTAGTAGCTGGAATTATTAAGTTCTAGTCTCTCAGCAAGTTTGATGATTATAATATAATATCACTGTCTATATTCATTATACTGTACATTAGATCTCTCGGTCTTACTTACTACTCATTGCAAACTTGTATCCTTAAACAACATGCCCTGAAGGATTTTTAAATTAGTATTTTAATCTTGAGATTTTAAATAAGGGGACAATGAATATAAAATCTATTTCATTATATGTATAATATGCCTCCAAAGGAGACCAAGAAACTAATAAATGGGGCTACCTACCTATGAGGAGGGCCAGGGGACAGGATGAAAAGATCTTTCATTTTTAACATATATCTCTTTTTAATATCTTTTATACTTGAGAGTTGTGAATGTATTTCTTAAAGGCAATTTTAAATATAAGACTGCTTTGTATAAAAAAGGGAAATATAAAATTTAATTCTAACTGCAATTACATGTATACAAAAAACACCAACTGGCACTTTACTGTAGTTCCTTAAAATATATTTATTTAGAACACTGTTAGATTAGAAATATTCTTTAGTATATAGCCGCCTTCAACGTAACATTAGTATGAAAAGAGAAACAGGTTGAGTTGAAGTTTAATCGTTGATCATGAGCAGGCAGTTAGGTACAGGGAGACCCTGCCTCCCTTTCCGCTCTCTTAGCATGATTTTTGTCCTCTCCTCCATTTAGCTACAGCCACATGGGCTTCTCCCCATTCTTAGAACAGCTCATCCCAGCCTCTGGACCTTTACTTTGGTTGTCCCTCCCACTGTGTTAAACTCTCTTTCCCAGGATCTTTGCATGGCTCTCTTCATTCAGGCGTCTGCCCATATCACCCTCTGGTGATACCTTCCTGAGTCTCTATCACTTGACCTACTTCATTTTCTTCCCTATACTTATTGCCACGCCATTTAAATTCACCTTCCACACTCATTTGTTTATGTGTTTACTTCACCCCCATCTTGGTCACTCCCTCCCGTAACCTCACCCCCCACCAGACTATAAGTACCAGGATATCCCCAGAGGGTAGTACAATGTCCAGCATAAGTAGTTGCTCAATAAATTGTTGAATGAAAGAAGTAATGAATGTGCTACACTTCATACTGATAGTCTGAAAGCTTTCCCTGTAAGATCAGGAATAAGACAAGAATGTCCACTCTTGCCACTTCTACTCAACACTGTACTAAAGGTTTCAGTCGGGGTGATTAGGAAAGAAAATGAAATGAAAGGCATCCTGATTGGAAAGGAAGAAGTAAAACTACTTCTATTTGCAGATGACAGGATCTTATATACAGAAAATCCTAAAGGTCACACACACACACACACACACACACACACACGCACACACACACTATTAGGACTAATAAGCTCACAAGGTTGTAAAATACAGACCAATATACAAATTTCAGCTGCATTTCTATACACTAGCGATGAATAATTAAAAATGAAATTTAGAAAACAATTTCATTTATAACAGTATCAAAAAGAATAAAAACTTAGAAATAAATATAACCAAAAAGGTGCAAGACCTGTGTGCCAAAACTATAAAACATTGTTGAAAAAAATTAAAGACCTAAATAAGACATCTTCATATTCATAGATCAGAAAACTTATACTGATAAGGTGGTAATACTCCCCAGGTGCATTTATAGATCAAGGCAATCCCTGTCAAAATTCCAACTGCCTTTTTTTTTTTTTAACAGAAATGAACAAGTTCATCCTAAAATTCACATGGAAATGCAAGGGGCACAGTAGCCAAAACAATCTTGAAAAAGAACAAAATCTGAGGACTCACACTTTCTGATTCTGAAACCTACCACAAAGCTACAATAATCAAGACAGCATGGTACTGGCAGAAGGATAAACATACAGATCAATGCAACAGAATTGTGAGTTCAGAAATAAACCCATATATCTATGGTCAACTGATTTTTAACAAGGATGCAAAGACCATTCAGCAGAGAAATAATAGTCTTTTCAACAAATGGTGCTAGAACAACTGGATATCCACATGCATCCATATACCTCAAACAGAAACAAAAATTAATTAAAAGTGGATCAAAGACCTAAATGTAAGAGCCAAAACTACAATATCTTATAAGAAAACATAGAGGTAAATCTTCATAATCTTGGATTACATAGTGGTTCTTAGATATGACACCAAAAGTACAACCAAAGAAAAGTAAATAAATTAAAATACATCAAAATATAACTTTTGTTTATAAAACGACATCATCAAGAAAGTAAAGACAACCAAAGAACAGGTTACAAGAATGTCAAAGAACAGGTCAAAGAATGTTCTTTGGTTGTCAGATTCCTAATCTGCAAATCATTTATCTGGAAAGGGTTTAGTATTCAGGATATATAGGGAACTCTTACAACTCAACAAAAGACAAATAACTCAATTAAAAAGTGGGCAGAGGATCTGAGTACAGATTTCTCCAAAGAAATATACAAATGATCAATAAGACATAAAAAGATGCTCAATATCATCAGTCACTAGGGAAACGTAAATCAAAAGCACAATGAAATACCAATTCATATTCACTAGGCTGACTAGGAGGCTATAATCAAAAAGACAGATAATAACAAGGGTTGGCAAAGATGTGGAGAAATGGGAACCCACATTGGTGGTGGAAATGTAAAATGGTGCAGCTGCTGTGGACAGTTTGGTAACTCCTCAAAAAGTTAAACATAAGCTATATAGTTGCCATATGATCTAGCATTCCACTCCTAGATATACACCCAGGAGAACTAAAAAATATATGTTAATACAAACCTTGTAGATGGATATTCACAGCAGCATTATTTATAATCACTAAAAAGTAGAACAATCCAATGTCCATTAACTGATGAATGGAAAAACAATGTTTGTTTATCTATACAATGGAATATTATTTGGCAATAAAAAGGAATGATACATATCACAATATAGATAAAAGGACATCTACTGTATAATTCCATTTATATGAAATTTCCAGAATAGACAAAGTCATAAAGATAGAAAGTAGATTAGTGGTTACCAAGGTCTGGGAGAAGAAGGGAATGGGGACTGATTGCTAATGGTTATGGGGTTTCTTTTTGGGGTGTTAGAAATGTTCTGGAATTAGATGGTCATGATGGTTGTACAACTTTGTGGATATATGCAAAACCAATGAATATGTACTTAAAATGGTAAACTTTATGGTGTGTGAACTGTAACTTTAAAAGAGTATAGAAAAATAACCAATATCATATATTACTGGTGTAGATTGATACAACTTGGGATTCCAAATTCCCAACATTTTGGAACCTTTGGTAATCGAGAACAGGAAATCGTATTTCCCGAGAATTCTCGAGAATTCCCAAAACAATCTTTTAAATTTAATTTTCATTGATCATCTGTAATAATGGCTGTAACAGTAAATGTTAATAAACAGAAAAGCTGTAGAGAAGGTGGGGCAACCAGGGTTTGTGGCCCCAGCGCAGTCTTTCAGAGGTTTCAAGACACTCCTATATATAAAAGGTTGACACAAAACTTGAGTAAATAAAATTTCGTAAATGGAGGTCGACTGGAATTTCATGACTAGTGCAGCTCTTATCCTGAGCACTAAACAGGGGTCAGTACAGCATCATTTTGGCTAGGTTTCTGTTATACTTCAGGTTTTCTCAAAAAATAAACAATGAAATTAATACAAACTTTATTTAACCAACCTTATAGTATACGTGAGTTTTTACATATATCACACAATGTATTAACATTCCCAATCTCATTTAAATCTTTTACTTATTAAATTAAACATTAATAGAAAACAAATGTGATTATTCATTTGAAAATTTAAAAAATACCTCAAATAGTTTTTATTTGTCATTTTTAAAATGAAACTTTAAGAAACATAGAGCATTAATTGACCAATCAGACAATTGTGATCTTCGCTTTGTAACAAATATACTTGATGTGGAAAAATTTCTTTCATTTTCTGTAGAGGTTGGTCAAATTGTTATGAGTGCATCTAAAAGCATCTTCAAGTTGGGAGTGAGAGAATGTGTTGCTTCATATAAGCTCATTCCCTTCCTTAGAGAAGCAAATATTTTGTCTGCATGTATAGGGCTAGGCTTTGATGTCAAAATTGATATTGCTTTAGTCAATTCACACTTCAGATCAGATTCTGATTTAATGTAAGAACTCTCTGTAAGGACATCCTTTATTTCTTCTCTTGGAAATTCTTCTGCTGTAAATGTTCCTTTAAAAAGTCTTTCCATTGATGACTTCACCAATCGTGCAATTTCATTCTTCCTTGACAAGGCAAAAAATTCATCCTCTTCCATCTCACATAGACAACTAACGTTGCTCAAGTCCTTTGTGAGAGACACAAGATCTCTATTTCTACACTTAACCAATTCAAATTTTATTTCCTTTAAAACCATTTGGCTCATTGAAGAATTCTGTTTTTCTAAATTACTGAACAGGAACTTAAAAATTCCTTCACTTGTGAGACTATTAGCTTCTTTATTGCTTAAGGCTTCAACTGCTAATCTTACAGGTTGCAAGCAATTCAACATACCTCTCAATATTTCGTAATACTCTTCTTTCCATAAGTGATCGAGTGTGGTTGGTAGTATCAGCCATCAATTTGTGGAAACAATTCATCGCGGTGAACAGAAAACAGTTTGTATTTACACAGAGAAATATTTATTTTCACAATCCAGGATTTGACTACAATGTCATATTAAGGTAAACTACCTTAGATTTCCTTAGTTAGTTCACCTGAAGATGACTTTGTAGTCAAATCCTGGGCTGTGAAAATAAATATTTCTCTGTGTAAATACAAACTGTTTTCTGTTCTCCATGATCAAATGTGCTCGATTTACAGAGCTAAAATTAGCTGGTCATGTGATAATCTGATTGTGGTGTTGTGTGGGCATGTCTGGTGGCATGTAACATTGTAACACAATGTAACTCGCACGCATGTCTGGTGGCGTGTAACATTGTAACACAATGTAACTTTAGATAGCAATAAATAGGAAAAATGTCTAAGGGATACATTATGAGTAGTACGTTTATTTCCCATTGTGTGTATTACTGGGTTCAAAGAGCCGATTTTCCTGATTTCCCGACCAACTTTTCTTGGGATTCGGGATGGGAAAGTGAAAAAAATTCCCGAGAACAGGAGGGAAGGAATTCCCGCCCGGAAACCCTAGAAACCTATTGAATTGCACTTTTGCAATATTTATCAAAATTATAAATTCATTATACCAAGAAAATTCCCTTTTAAAGAATTTATCCTATAGATACTATACACATTTTAAGAAAAAAAAAATGTATACACATTTTAAGAAAAATGTATACACATTTTAAGAAAGGAAAAAAACTATTAAAATTACGCAGATGGTAACCACTTTGAGCACCTCTTGTAATTGAAGAAGTCAAACATGACTTGTATTCATCTTGGTATCCATATATATTGAGTATTACAATTTTAATACAGCTTTTTCCTTTCTTAAAATATCTATACATTTTTTGGCACCCTCTGTATATTCAAACATGTCAAAATGACATATTTACAAGGTACTGACTTAAGCATTCTCTGATATATCAAAAGGCTGGAAAAACCTATGTGTCCATCATTATGTGACTGGTTATATAAATTATGATATATACATTTGACAAAACATTATATAGCAATAAAAATTGAGGATGCTTTTTACGTAACAATATAGAATAATTTCAAATGTTAAGTAAAAAAAATCGATGTGTAAAGCAGTATGAAGAGTATGGTACTATCTATATAAAAAGAGAGAAGAGGAATATCTATATATGTATTTTCTTGTATATGCACAAAACACTTTTGGAAGGATATATATATATATATATTTCAGACAGCACTGTTTGCCTGCAAAGATGGGGACTGGATGTCTAAGGGAGAGAATGTGTGTATGTAGGAAGAAATTTTCACTGTAAGCCCCTTTGTAACTTTTGAGTTTTTAAACCATATGAATGTTTTCTATTCCAAAATATATAGACTTTCAAAAATATTTTTAAAATATTGAATGAATGAGTCATACAGGGATGTGGGAAGAACACCGTGTACAGAAACCTGAATGCTAGTTCTGAATTTACCAGTAACTTCCTACCTTATCTGCTGATCAGTCCCCTTTCCTCTTTTTCCCCCTTTTCCCAAACTCCATTTTTTTCAGCAAAGCATGCAGGTTTAAAAAGGCTCATATGTGAGGATTTTGATCAATTAAATGTCTCAATGGAAAAGGGTGAATTGACCTTCCTGTTTGAACAAGTTTTGGACAGCAGAACAAGCTGCTCCTGCACCGCGTAAGGCACTTAGGGTTGGGCAAGGTCAATCTCTCTTTCTACCAGTAGATGGGGTTAGTGAGTATAACATGTATTTGCCAAGCGAGGTATTTGCTGTAATGGATACAACAGCCTTCAAGTCAAAGAAATTTAGAGCTATTGAGCCTTGGAGTTAAGCCCAATTCCCATATTTTCCAGATGTTGTGGAAAATGATGTCCAGGAGGTCAGAGTCTGAAGGCCGACACAGCAAAGAATGAAACCTGCATCTCATAATTTCTAACTGGCCCTCTTCATGAAATACTTTTATAAGCTGAAAAACTAAAACTCAGAACTTCTTGGGAATGCAAAGTTCAATCAGTCAATCTAGGTTTGCTTATCATCTTACACTTTTCTAATCTAAAGTTAGATTATTATGGGAAGGGGATCTCTAAATATTAAAGCAAAATTGCTAAATTCACAGATATGACTATTAAGTAGTTCTTGTAAGTACCTAATTTTAAAATAAACAAACTTCTTCATTTTATTGTCTAAAATTATGCACAATACATGACCTATTTCAGAAATAAAACCTCTCTCCCTATTTTCCATTTACATTTAACATAGGCAATTCCTAACCTGAAATTTGATTTTTTTTTAAATTGTGATGTTTAGGAATGATCTAAATGTCCAAAAATAATTTGAATCAGTTCCTGAGATGACATTTTTAATAATTCTGAGTAGGAAATGTAGTGTAGTGGTTACGGAGCCACACTGCCCATTTCAAATCCTGGTCCACCACTTACTGGCCCTGTGACCCTGGGCGAGTTTCTTAACCTCTTCCAGCCTCAGCTTCCTTATTATCAAATAGGGATGATAACAGTAATACCCTTCCCTGGGTTGCCTGTGACAATGTGAAGAGCTCAGAATGGTACCAGTATGTAGTATCTGGGGGCAATGAGGCTTCTTAATCCTTTGAGAAATACTGACTTCTTTAAAAAAGGATGCTTGCTAACCCAAGGTAATTTCTATTTGGGTCTCATGAACTCTGACAGAATAAAACGGGAGAAAAGTCAAGCAAAATGTTTGGGGAACCTAGCTTGCTATGTTGAATGGTCTCTAAACTATTTTGGAATACCTAACTTCTACCCTTCCTTCACTTCTAACCACAGGGTCCTCTAAAAATGCTGAAGTTCCCCCCTACCTCCAAGATGGAATGTTGATGATTAGTGGGAGCGGTTGTTAGGGGATGAAAGCAGCCAATTGTATGAACAAGTTTTTGAAGTGTGGTATTTGCTTTCCTGTTGAAGTCTGTTGGAAGGGAGGAAGTTAGAGAAATGAATGGCCTTCCCATTCTTCTGCAATTTGAGTTCAGTTCTCTTGCTTCAGACCAAATGCAGAACCATTTTGGGCAGACCTTCACTCCTTTCCCTTCTTTTTTACTAGAATGCCCCGTTAGTCCCACAAAGCTCCAGGGTAAGATGTGCATCAGAGTAGATTTCCTGATTACACTTAACAGCCAAAGTCAGAACCTTGGAAAGTACTGAGAGCTGATGGTGAAGAGAACTACCTTTTATCTCTATTGCAAACCTTGGCTACAGCTATTTCTGACTACGGTAAAACTCTATCTTTTGTTTATAAACGTCTGCAGACCACCGTGGAAATCATGATTGCAAGTGAACCCTCCCTTCTCTTGATCTCAGGCAATGAGTCTAGGGTTGATCTGAAAGGCGATATGAACACGGATTTGGGAGGGCAAGGTTCAAGCATTATCTCCTTCCTGTGATTTGCACAGTCAGGGCTTAAAATATGCTTTTTAAACAGAATATATATATATATATATATATATATAGAGAGAGAGAGAGAGAGAGAGAGAGAGAGAGAAACATGTGTTCTCAAACAGTTCCCGTTTACTGGTATTTAATATGGTCATAATCACATCAGGATCTTATAAAAATGTCAATCTTACTCAGATTAAGGAGGAAAAGTCCAATTTTAGAGGCCTGAAATGACAGTGGTGGCAGGAAGGTTACAAACTCAGCTTGACCTCTTTCTAGCTGTGTGATTCTTAACATGTCATCAAATTTCTACAGATGTGTTTCCTCATTTGTAAAAGGGGATTAAAAATAACAGCTACTTCATGGACTGTTTCAAGAATTAACTTTAGAAACAGTAAAACACTATGCAAATATTCTTGATATTCTTAGTGATCTAGCATGTGCACACTCTCCACAAGTATACTTTATTAACTACAGACAAGTTTTTAAAGAGAACCTTTTAAAGAGATAATGATGCTCAGAGGCGTTGAATACAATTTAAATCTGAAAGGAATGTCAGTAGCCCAAGAAAAATCAACCTGGGTAGGTTTCATTCCAAGGCTGCTGAAACTTGGAAAAATTACTTTAATCTTTGATCAGTCAGTCCTAAGCCATGACCGCTGGGTTCACAGGGGACCAGAGTCGCCCCAGCTGTGGGCACTGTTTCATTGTAACGCTCCCGCCCGCTTTCCGGGCTCCCCACCTCTCACTGCTCCACAGGGCGCCCGGCCAGCTCCGTCTCCACCCTCCCACCTCAGGAACTGTCCGCAGAATCCGTTCCGACCCTTCGGCCTACCCGCTCGCAGGGCCCAGCTCCTAACAGTCCCCAGTAACCCCTTTACCCCGACCTTTAGAAAACGAAAGATAGAAAAACCACCGAGAGAGGTGGGGCGCTAGGGGATGCAGGGCGCCCCGGAGCCGGGCATGCGCAGAGGCTGCGGCGGGCGGCAGGCCTGGGAGGAGCGGGGACCGCGCGGCCAGGGTGGAAGCCGCTCCGCTCAGACACGGTTCGGGGAAATGACCGCAGCTTGCCCGGGCCTCCCCGCCCACCGCCGAGAGGCTCGCGGGCCTGGGCAGGCCGGGCCGGGCCCGAGCGCTGCAGCCGGAGGCGGGGGGCGGCCCGAGGCGGGGGCGGAGCCGGGCGCAGGCCGCTGGCCGCGGGGGGCGCTGTGTACCTGGTAGCGGCCGGTGAGCAGCTGGCTCCGCGATGGCGTGCACAGCGGCTGCGTGTAGTAGTTGTCCAGGAGCACCCCGCCGGCCGCCAGCGCGTCCAGGTGCGGCGTGCGGATGTTGGAGCCGTGGAAGCCCACGTCGTTCCAGCCCAGGTCGTCCGCCAGCACGAAGACGAGGTGCGGCGGCCGGCTGGTCCCCGCGCCCGCGCCCGGCGGCGGCGGCAGCAGCAGCAGCAGCAGCGGGAGGACGCCGGGGAGGGGCGGCCGCCGCGGGCTGGGGCCTCGGGGCAGGCTCGCCGCGGGGCGTGGGCCCATCCTTCGATACCCACGGTCCCGCGCCTGTGGAGCCACCAGCCCTCGGCACTACTTATAGAATCAGGAACTGGAGGCCGGGCCTGCCCCGCCCCAGCACGGGACTTCACCCCAGCGGCCGGCGGGCTGCAGATGCCGGCGCCCGAGCCCCTGTGGCGTCTGGCCCGGGCCCGGGCCGGTGGGGCGGGGGAGGGGCCAGCAGAGAGAGCTCGTGGGCCTCCTGCTGCCCCGCTAGGTGGAAACTCCGTTGATGCTTGTTACGGGCTAAGATCTCTTATCTTTGCAGCGATGAGCTATGCATCTTGGCATCCTAAAAGAGGACATTTGTTCTTTTGAATAACCCTTCAGTTTACAAAGCACTTTCACAGCCCTCATCTCTTTAAATCTCGCAACAGTCCTGGCAGCTGGGAATTATAATTAATGCCCCCTCCCCCCTTTTTTAGAATAATAAACAAGCCTGTAGTTGGTTGAGCCTAACCTAAACGCACTTCTGATTCCAGATTCTGAGCTATGATGTTTTAAAGGTCGTGGGAGAATCTTTTCTAGCAAGAGTCCAGCCTAGTGCAGGTAGGAAGAGGCGAAACTCTGGATGCGGGTTCATATTCATTTATGAATAGTGTACACCTGTGAAGCCGCTTCCTCCTCACTAGCAAAAAGGGGGCCGAATACACACACTCCTATTGCATGGTGTCCTTATGGAGATGCAGTTTTACTTAGGCTGGCTCCCCTAGGAATTGTTTGGGATGCTGTGTGGCCATTGAGTAGTTCATTAGCTTGTCCAGATATGAGCCCCTTCAGAGCTGGCTCCCTGAAAATCAAGTAGTGAACCAAAGAAATATAGTGTCTGATTTGCCTGAAATAATCTGTGGATGGAAGGGAAAATTCCCTTAACCACATGCTCTTTGAATTGGGAAGTTAGCTTTATGACTGGTGTATTCCCATTGCCATCTAAGAGTTTCTGCGTACTGTCTGTGGAGAGATAAACAACAGTTGTAGGGGAGAAATTACGCACTTCATCCTTTCAGGTTTTCAGAATCTCATTTGATGGGAGTTGTTTTACAACTTTAGAAGTTGTAGCTAAATGATAGTGATGGAAACTTAATTCTTGTTTATACCTATGCAAGGGAATTCTATCCAGCAAACTGACACCCCACCACCATCATGGGGAAAAGTTATGCCTCCACTTGCACATATTTATTTTAATATTCCTGATCTGTTCCTTGGATTGTCCTTTGAGCTGGTTTTAACATTGTACCAGTGTCCTCATTAATAAGTTAAACAAACACTTTAGTATATATTTATTTTATATTTGTATAAGGGTCAAGATTTTATCCTTTTCTGAAAAGTATCTTGTCAGACATGGAATGTTTCCCTCTTACATACATATAATTGTTGTGTTTTTTTGTTTTGTTTTTTTGCATGAAGTAAATTCATTTATGGTATATCTACTTTTTCATCTCTGGTGAAATCAGTGAAATTTTGCAGGAAAAAAATTTAACTGTCGCTTTAAATTAAAACGAATAATTTTGAAGAGCTGTTTGACTCTCATTCTGTAAAGGCCTGAAATTTTCATGTAAATGTCCTATAAGAGACCTTGAAGTACTGAGAATTCTCAGCTATGGCCCTTGCCTGCCCTTCTCTCCCATAACTGCTCCTCCCTACTCTTCCTGATAAAAATCAAATTGCACAAACAATGGCTGCTGAACTGCAGGAACAAATACGAGTTGACCAACTGCTTCTGAAACTAGCTAAACTTGCACTGAGCCTTCTCATGTCCTGCATTTTCAAATAAAAGCTTATGCTAATTGTACTCTGGAAATGTGCAAATAAGTTAATTAAAAAGTTAATTCTAATTTTCATCTATGTATTGAATACCTATAATGTGCAGTACAGGTTAGTTTTTGTAAACTCTTTTAATTGGAGTTGTCTGATGTTTCCCAATGATTAGATTCAGGTTATGGGTTTGTGCAGAAGTATCACAAAAGTGTTGTATCCTTTTCAACGCTACATATTAAGAGGCACATGATGTTAATTTGCTCTGTTATTTGAACCCTTGGCTAAGGTGGCCATTTCTCCACTGTAAAGTTACTATTTCCCGTTGTCACTAATAAATATTTTATGGGGAGATACTTTGAGAATATGTATATACTCTGTTATTCCTAAAACTTTTCCATATTAATTTTAGCACCCACTGATGCTTCTTGCTTCAATAAATTATTAGGATGGTTGCCAAATGGTGATTTTCTAATCCCACCATTCCTTCTATATTAGTTGCCTTTCTACTGTAATGAAGAACTTCCCCTTCTCTCCCATTTATTTATTTATGTCACTATGAACTCATGGATTTTTTTTTTTAATCAATATGCTATAATACTTTGCTATAATTACTTCAGTGCTCAAATTTCTTCTCACTGGGCAGTGGAAGCCTCTTCAATCTGGCTCTTGTATCCTTTTGGCATGTCTTCTTTCATCTTTGAGCCCTTCCTTACTTTTTGGTACAACGAGATATTATAGGCTCATCTTGTATTTTCCTTTCCGCAACCCTGGAATCAGCCATTTCTCCAAGGAACCCTCGAGATGGCATCTAAAGTAGAGGATGGCACTTTTTAATGGAGTGTGGCATCTAAAACCCAAGATTTATGCCACAGGTGCGCTCATTGCTACTGAACTGTCATTGCTTCTCGAATCTCTCACCAGACAAAGAAAGAACTGGATGTATGTATACACATATACACATACTTAACTATCTATATGTGTATGTATGCACACACACACACACACACGCATGCACACATACTATATTGATAGATAGCTAACAAAATATAACCACTAGCTCATAGTGAATACCTTCATACCTTCAATTCTATTTTCCCTTTTCTGAATGTGGGTTCGACAATTTTTCATTATCACTAGCTATCAAAAGGTGCTATACTTTTTAATTTTTGCCAACCTGATATGAAAAATGATATTCCTGTTAGTTTTTGTTAATTGTGTTTTTCTTATTATGAGTGAGGTTAGACATGTTTTCATATGTTGAAGGGCCATTTTTACATCATTTTTGTGTCATTTTTGTTGTGTCATTTTTGTGTCAATTGTCTGTGTCATTTTTGGTTGGGTTCTTGGTCTTTTCCCCCTCCATTTAAGAGTTCTTTATATATTAGACGTATTACTTCTTTAACTGTGATATCATAAATATTTTCTCCAGGTTTGTCGATTGTCCAACATTTTGTTACGATATTTTTTGACATGCCGAAGTTATTTTTTTTATGTAATCAAATGTATCAATATATTCTTGTATTGCATCTGGATTTTGAGTCATAGACTTTCCTTACACCAAAGTTGAAGTAAAGTTCACCCAGGTTTTCTTCTAGTACTTGTATGGTTTCAGTTTTCACATGTGGATCCCTGATCCATTTGCATTTCTGAGTATTTCTGTGCGTGATGTGAAATATGGATCTAAGTTTATCTTTTCCCAAATGATTATCCAGTTCTTCCAGCACCATTCATAAAGAAAATAAAGAAGTCCATATTTTCCCTAGGGATAGGAGATGCCACCTTTATCATAGGCTTAAATTCCACATATTCTTGGGTCTATTTCTGGGATTTCTATTCTATTCCACTGGCCTGTGGACTCATGCACCAGTACACACTGTTTTAGTTATAGGCTTTACAATATGTTTTAATATGTGATAGGGATAGTGGGTGACTCCTCAGAGCTTTTCATCTTTCATGTTTTCCCAGTTATTTATGCATGTTTAATTTTTTTTTTTTAATGCAAGTAAGTTGCAAGAGTTTAATGACAAAGCAAAACAGAAGTACTAGTTTCTGATTGCTTGTTTTGTAACTTTCAGGAAACACCATTTTCCTAGCTCTTGCATCTTGGTCTGGGTAGAGAAAAGGGCTCACAGCTATAGAACAGGAGATATGCTGTAGCGGTTTGAACTGAAATATCTGGAATCGCACTGACTCTGTGTCATCAAAGCTAAACCAGGCTGGGGTGAGTTCTTGCAGAAAGCGGTCAGTGGCCACCATCCAGCTCACCAAAGTGGTTCACCAAATACAACAAAGGTTATATTTATGACGTTTCTGAAAAATTGGACAAATATAAGGTGTAAGATCCAAGTTAGTGAGTGGGTCATGAATGTCTGTTCTCAGTTTCCTTTTCACTATACCCAAAATGTCAAATTTTTTAAAGTGAAAGACATTAGTTTTGATGGTTTGGAAACATTGGTCCTCACAGCTGTTTCTTGCTTGGTTATAGAAAAGGAACAGTGAATTTTGTTATTCCAGGTCAGTGTGTCTTGTTGGGGAAAACACTGGAGTCAGTCCTGAAGAGAGCACTCGTATTCAGATGGAAAGGGGACAGAGAGGATGGTGAAGACTTCATTTTTGTAGGTGTACTTCTCACACTTGAAACACGTGATGCTATAATTGAGCTGCCCATCAAACTGCCAGGTGATGATGGAGGACTCATTGGTGGTCACCTTCCTGTGGCATCTTGGGATAGATGTTTTCTCCTGTGATCTTTGGCGGTACTTCAGAGATTCATGAAGTTCATTCAGGACACAAATCAAGACTTTCTGAGCATCTTGTTGTGTCTTTTTCATAAATGCTGGGTAGAGGTTGCCAAGAGCTGACCGAAATATTTCTGGTGAGACAGAATCTGAGTCTCCAAGCCACATGTCTGTCATCACATAGGCAAAAGCAGTGGCAACCTCACTGGAATCCTTTTGAAGAGCAGTAATGTACTTTCCAGAGAGAGAGCTCCATCAGCGGTGAGATGCTGCAGAGACACGGTAAGATGACATTCATGTAGCACGTGTTGCCCAACGTCTGCAGGCCAATCACACCCTGGAAATGGGGCTGGTTCTCATCTGCCTGGTTAACTGGAAAGGTATCAAAGGGATCTGTGCACTTTGTGCCTGGGCTCCAGCAGAGGGACAGCGACTTAGGGGACATCAGAGACACACAGGGAGAGACAAAGCTGTGTACCCCCCGGGCAAGGACTAAAGGGACCTCGCCACCTTCCCTGTGTGGCGTCTCCCCTCTGCACGTTTACATTTTCATGTGAATATCATGTCTAGTTCCATAAAGACGTTTATTGGTATTTTTATTGTAATTTTATCAAATTTATAAATTAATTTAAGGAAAACTGAAATCTTTATGATATTAAGTTCTTGTCCTATTTAAACACAAAGGTTAACTTTCATTTATTAAGGTCTACTTTTGTGTCTTTTAGAAATGTTTTTAAATTTTCCTCATATCAGTTTTGCACTTTTTTTGGTTAAATTTATTCCTAAGTATTTTATCTTTTCTGTTGCTATTGAAATGGGGCCTTTTCTACAATTCTGCCTTTTAATGGGTTATTTGTGGACATACGGTTTACTGATTTCTGTATGGTAATTAATATTCTGCCACATACTGAATTATTTTATTGTTTGGGTTAGTTTAATCATTGATTTTTAAAGGGTTTTCCCAGTACATAATCATATCAGTAAAAACCATTCCAATCAGTTAGAAGATGCAAAAATGAGGACTGAAATAAAAGCAGCTCCCAATCCACGGATGGTTTAATTGTTTGATAGGAGGGGTGCTTGGATATATATTTTTTTTACATAGAAAAGATACGTCATCACCTGATTTGTATTCTAACCCACACAAAAGCTGTTTAACCCATAGTTAAAATCTCTTAACTCCTGAAGTCAGTACAAAAAAGACCAACATCCAATTTTTAAATGGGCAAAATATAGGAATATAACAGTTTACAGACAAGGAACGATAAGTGGTCATTACATATATGATTAGATACCAATCTTACTAAAAAGGAGAAATACAATGGAAACTGCAATAAAAGACCACGGATAATAGTGAGAACTCACTGCTTTGGGTAGGGTATGAAGAAACAAGCCTTTCCTATATTAATCACAGAAGTGAAATTTGACACAACCCCTCAGGGGAATAATTTTGCATACCTGTCAAAATGCACATACACTTCAACCCAGCAATGCCAGTTGTAGGAATTTGTCTTTCAGCTATATTCCAGGAGAAATATAATATAGCCTTATTTTTATTAGAAAAAGGTGAATAATAGAGTCTGGTCAAATTAATTTTGCAATCATTTAAAAGGATGATCTGGAATAATCTCTGAGATATACCATTAAATTTTTAAAGTTAGGCAAAGAACACTATGCTTGGTATGCTTTCATTTGCTTAAAACTATATACCTATATTCATAGATTGAAAGAGATGCTCACATATGTAGAGCATCTTAAGGATACAGAAGAAGTAGTGACATTGGTTGTCTCTGAGTAGACTGGTTAACTGAGGAGGACAGGTATAGGAGCAGACTAGCTTTTCACCTATATCCTTTATGCCTGAATTTTAAAGCCTCTGGATATATTATCTATTTCTAATAGTATTTTATTAGTAATAATATAATTTACATTGAAACAAAAAGTAAAATGCATTAGAAGAACAATGTGCCAAGAATAAATATCTTTCAATGAACATGTTTGTAAAACCCAAAGGTCATGCACTATGAAAATCAAATAGATGCTTTTGCCTCTGGGTTTCTCCAGTTTGCAGAGCTTCTGGTTCTTGGCATGGTGCTAACTAGCTATAAGCTATGCTCAGAAGTCAGCATATGTGTGTTCCAATGCTTCTCTCAACCTGTTTTTGTTTTGTTTTGTTTTTTGCAGTGCCTTTGAATATGAGGACTATTGCATACAAAGACTAAGCAATTTTAGACACTTTATCTCTAAATGTTTAACCGTTGGAGTGGAGATAAGAATGGCAAGAGCTCTTTCTTAGAAAACCTGAGTTCACTAACTCAATGTAGTAAATTGTGGTTGGTGTTACATACTGCCCCATTACTACCCTAAATAGTTCAAAAGGAGATAGATTTGAACATCAGAAAGAATATCCAAACTTTGTTACTTTGGATGTCAGCTATTAAATTATGTTCACAATACACTAAGTTTTGGAAACTGATCTGGAAGGGATTTATTTCTACCACAGGTAAGTAAGTGAGGGAGGGGAAGAAGGTCTTCAAGTCCTGTAAGGTCATATACTGAACTTACAGATGACTGTTACTAAGTTTCTTTTACTCCTCTTTTAGTTGCCAGTAGTTACATGCATAAGTTATATCAGTGTTAACTATCACTGCATTAAGCATCATCAAGTTTCCAATAACGGAGGAAGGTAATTCTCTCTAAGATGCCTCTTCAGGTTAGTGTTGGTTTTGTTTTGCGTGTTAGTGTATGTGTGTGTATTGAAAGAATCAGATTAAATAAAAACAAGATGAAAAATTTCTCTTAGGTCTAAAATTCTTCAACTTTCTGAAATTGATAATCTGGATACTAAGAAAGGTTTTGGCCAACTAAATTGAAACTCCTTTGACCCCACCCCCCCTTATCCTGCCCATTGCTTATCACCTCCCATCTCCTTAAAACCAATTAGGTAAGAGTAGAGAGTGGAAAATAGTACCGTTCGTATATAAAGATTTTGGCATAGCACTTTTTTAAGCATAAGGCAGTGCACAAAAATTACATTGGTCAGTGAATTCTCACAAAGTGTATCCCCCATGTAATCACCATGTCGACTGATGAAGAAACAGGATGTTAGTCTTGCATTTTGTGTCATTTCTTCTTTCCTTTTCCTTACCTTTCATACAGCCTGAGCCTTAATGCTCACACAAAATATATTATGTACAACTGAATTGCATTCACATTTTCTGTACTGAACTTTTTACATGGCATACCAATGTCTTAAGCAGTTTTAAGCCAACTCTTTCCAATCACGCTTAAATATCTTAAACCAGTGTGAACATCATATTAAAACATAAAGTCATCCTGTATGACCAAAAAATAAGAACCTATTCTTAATGGATAAAAAAGTGCAATTAATATATGTTATATTATATATGTACATATATATATTAGTTTTTTAAAAAGTGAAACATACAGTTTTTTTTAAAATTAAGTTAAAAAGACATACATTAAATAGTAAGTCTCAACCTCTCCAGAATACTAATGTTACTCTTCCAGAGACAGTCTATATGTATATAAACACAATTTAAATATTTAAATTATTTTCTATTTGAATCTAAATGATAGCATATTGCATGTTATACCATGTTTTAAAAAAAAATGACCTAAATAGCCTTTTTAAATATATTAGTCCATCCCATGACCTCCCTTCATTCTAGTAGCCATGTTTGCATCTCCTGACCTGACCCCCTTGGCCAGGGCTGAATGGATTACACTGGTGTTGAATGACAGTCATTGTCTACTGCTATGCAATCCGTTTTGTGATCTTCCTCTGTTCTGCTCTGTGTCACGGGGGGAGGGGGGGCGAACCTTACAAACGACATATCCCAGGTTCCTTTACCTCCTTGACTCCAGTTAGGTTCAGCCAATGGGAGGCACTGGTGCCAAAACAGGAGGGTTGGAGGAAGAGAGAAGCCAGGGGTTTCTCGCCTTCCCTCTGCTTTGGGTAGCATCTTTAGCAGTATAGCTGTACCTCCTCCATGGTTCCAGCTCCCACTGGCAGCCCCTCCCTGTATGGTCCAAGTATCACCTTGGCAGCCCCCTTACTTGTTCTCCATGTTAAGTCCCCTCCTTTGACCTACCTGGAAGTTAGTCACATGAAGAGGCCACATGGAGAGAGACACCGTGCCAGCCCCAGCTGTTATAGGCATCCTTGTTGAGGAGCCAGGCATGGAGCGAAGAAGCCATCTTGCATGACCAGCCAGTGAGATGATCAGGTTCAGTGAAGATCATTTTTTAAACCCTGCCTCTATCATATGACACAATTGTTTTTTAGTAATAATCATGAAATAAAATGAATAATAACCAGAAGAGAAATATAAAGAATGAAAATATTCTCCTATTAAACTGAGTCTATATAATCCTATCAGTTAAAAAAAAAACAAATTAGAAAAATATAAATAAAATAAATACTTAGTACAAAAAAGCAAGGGGTTAATATTTTTAATTGTATTAATGTTTTATAAAAAAGAAAAACATATCCACATATTGGTCTGTTGTGATAAAATGTCTGTGAATAACAAAGTCAAATTTCCTGTGTTTAAGCCTTAAGCTTTGCAGTGACTTCATTGAAATGAATCTTCTTCCTATATTAATGTTTAATAGACAGTATAGCCAGATTTCTCCAGTTATCTTTGCAGATAGTTTCGTGCAATGTAAGATTAGCATCTTTTGTTGTTTCTGCTGGCATTCTTTGAAATTTGATTACTCTTTCTGAATAAATGACTATTTCCTTAGATTTTGTTTTTTCATAGTTAATTGCCTCTCCACAATTTCTTCATTCTGTTTCTTTGATTAGAGTCTCATATAATATTTTATGTAAATAATTTGTCCAGTAACTAATAAGTTACAACTTAGGTAACTATTAAATTGTATCACTGATATAGTGTTATATTTTCTTAGTTCTTTCTTTAGTTTTAACACAATTAACAATTTAAGAAGAAATTTAAAATTTAAATATATTATTCAAAATCAGTAATATATTTCATGCATGAATTAAAATTTGTACTTACTGCCATCTTTTCATTTTCAAAATGCTCTCTCCCCTTGGCTTTCATGACACCTCAGTTTGTAACTAATATACTGTTTGTTGTTGTAGTTAAATGCTTGACCTCTCTAGTCTATAAACTCCATAAAGGCAGGGACTACGTTTGTTAGCTGTTTTTCCAGTGCCTGGCCTGGAGTAAGTACTTGAGGAATATGTAGAGACTAATGAACACTTTACTAAGGAAAGCGCTTACTCAGAGAACTTTAAATACAGGAAAGAATTTGGTAGATGATTATGTAGTCTGGACTTGGTTGCGGGCAGAGCTGGGTAAAACAAGTCTTCTGGCTTTCAGTCCACTAGCCTTTAAGCTACTCTGCCACCTCTATGCTTCATGGCATGCTAATACTTCCAACATCCATACCTGAAGAAAATATAATTAAGTAACGTGTTCCCCTTCTGTAATTCACAATGTAGCTTCTATAAACTACTGAAGTATTCTAAAGATTCACTAATGGCAGAGAGGTAAATACAGGCATGACAATCATTTTTATTTGAAGATTCAGCAGAAGAAAATATGACTAACTTCATTTTTGATCCTCTGCTTTTTTGAGACTTCGGCTAAAGGATGCTATACGTGTAGCTGAAACTTTCTTCCTTTCACAGGTGCTGTTTCCTAATAATGTCAACCTTTCTTTGTGTTCAATTCAAATATGCACAAAATCCTTTCACTAAAATTCCAAAATCTAATCTGTCTGCTATTTCATGTCCCACACAGTATACTTTAAAATGTTTTCTTTTCTTTCTGTCATCTTTCCTATCAGTAGGAAAGTATAAAGACATAGCTCAGTTAGGATGTGAACATTTAGTAACATAATATCCATAAGCATTTGATAACGTGTTGATTAGAAACTGCTTTTGCAGTTCCAAGCTTTCCGAGCTTAAGGGAAGAAAACACCTATCGTTCACCATCACATTCTTGAGAACATTTTTTCTAAGTTGTAGACACAGCTCTGCACATCATGAGGGTACTTTTAAGCATGCTTGCTGTTTGCTGTTCACAGCTCACACGAATCCTGGGCGAAATTCTTTGAGGCCTCTCTGAGTACATGGTCCACTTTCCAGAGGTTAGTGGTTTTGGCAGGCTCTTTGGAGTCAAGGTTCTTTCCTAAGAACTGGGTGATAGGCAATCAGGAGCTGAGAGCTTCCAGAACTGGTCTTTCACTCTCTCTGTCTCTCAGGAACTCTCTCCTTATCAGGAACTGTCCTCATCCCAAGGCTTCCAGGCTTCTCTTTCTAAGCATCTTTTCAGCTTTAGCTTTTAGTATTAATCAGGTTATATTCTCTGATGATTCACAGTTCAAATTTCCATAGGAGGAAATCTGCTAATCTTGACTCATCTTTCCATGGCCAAGTTGTGTTGTAGGTTATTGGTCAACCTCTGGATTGGCTGATGCCAAAACTGGTGCCTAGGCCAGGACCACTGGCCGGGTGGAAGTGGGGTGCTGGGGTGACCTACAAAACCTAATAGCACCCAACATACAACAAAAGAAGGAATGAGGGCAACTTCTAAAGGAAATCAGTATGTAAACTTCTTTTATATTCTGTGAGTAGGATTTCTTTAAATGTTTAATATTTATCTAAATATTCAATTCTTTTACTCATCTGTTTTAGTGCTATATTAACTGTATGACATGAATTCAATGTTGTACTTTCATTATTGCTTCTTGTTATTACAGCATCAAAAACCAAACCAAAACAAAACAAAAAACCTGAAAGAGCCTATTTTGCAGAAGAGAGACCCAGAGATAGTAAATAGATATTCTAAGGATATAAGGCTACAGAGAGGCAGAAAACAAGAAGTGAGACCTGTTGCTTCCCATCCACAGGCTTTAATCAGAACCTAATACAGAACTAAGATACAGTGTCTAGACAATTCCTTGTAATTAGGAAATGTTCGTTACCAAAGGGATTTCCTCCTTTGCTTATTTAAGAGGACATACCAAAGAGAAATGAATGGCACGTTGAAGAGTTCTAATATATGATGACTTTTATGAAATATTTAACATTGAAATTTGACACCTTTTCAAAACTTGTAATAAATTATTTAAAAATCTATTCTAATTACAGAATCTTATCATGCTTCACATTCAGCTTTCTTTAATACCTAGGCAAAGTTCAATAACTGGGTAACAAGTATATAACAAATTATAAATGATAAACTACCTTGTGCAAAAAAATTGATTTACTCAGTCACCTAAACCCAAATAATTTCAAGAAGTGTATCAAAGAATTCTTTCTAAATGGATTTTTTTTCTTGCTGCCCACAGCACTAAAGGCAATCCTGTCAGCTTTTAAGCTCTCATTTGACCTGTTTTGTCAAATGCTTTGTGAAATGATATTCAGAACGGCACAATGTGATGTCAACTTGCATTAATTCTGTCCCAAAGTGAGGTGTTCAGTATTCAAACAGTGTTTGTACTGGCACAATCTATTTATGTTTCAGCTTCATTTCAGAAGGTTTACAAGTATTGTTTCCTTTGGAAGACTGTTCTTTTTTGCAATTTCTTTTCTAAAACAACCTTTGAAAGGCCAATAATAATGTTCTATAAAGCTGCTTTCAGGGAAGTCATTAAGAAAATAAATATTTCAGAGAATTGAATAAAATATTATATATCAATATTAAATTTTACTATTTTCATCCTAGATACATTATGAACAATTAAAACTATTTCTTGTCAACTAAGAAAATATTTCTCAGTGCAGTGAATCCATTAATAGTATTGCATTTGTTTTTATGTAAAACATAATTTATTAATTTGTTTTCAGCTAATAAGAACCATATGCATATGTTCCTACAGTTATATAATGTCCTCTAATTCAGTTGTAATAGTGATTGTATATTAACAAACTCCTAAATGTTTTATTGATTACATTTCATAAGCAACCATGTAGAGTAATAAAGACATTATTTCATATTTATTCATTTGAAACAACAGTGTAAATCACTAACCCATCATTCTACCTTGCTTAAAAAACAGGAGAACGGTTTTAGTAGGTTTCTAAATCTAGATTTTGATGATTTTTGAAATGAATTCTTGGTTTCCCCTGCAAGTCAATTATAATTTTGAGTATAGTCATATAGCAACCATAAGTCAGTTGACTCCTGAAGGTCTTTTTCAAATTTTGTCCTTTCCACCTTTTTTCTGAATCCGGTTTCTGGCTGGTTCCGTCAATACCAAGGGTTCTTGTATGATGATTGCTGGGTAATGTTTGCCCAATAGTTCAACTTCCACTTGTTGTCCTACCTTACTTAGCTCTACAGGGACGTACGCGAAAGCCAGACTCTTCTGGATGCTGTAACTGTAGCTTCCAGATGTCGTATTGCCAACCACCTGAAAAACAAGACCCCGCCATTCCAGTATCTTGGCCACAGCTTTGCGCACCCCCTCTCCAGATGAAAATACTTAAAATATAGGTTCAACTTACAATCTGCCAGTTTTATACTATGCTATCTGTGCATATAACACCAGGAGGAAAACTTCTCTTTTTGGAGAAAATTAATGAAAATTTATGAATTATGAAAAGTAATTCTCAAAGTATATATCTACAGTACTTTGACATTTTCTACTTTTAAATAATAACGCCTAGTGTCTTAATAGTTGGCAGTATTTTGCGCAGTTTCATGCCAAGAGATCTAATAGGAGGAAGAATAGATTACTTTCATTTTAAACTTAAAAAAATTTTTCTCTTCTATTATCAAACTAGCATGGCAATAGTAAATACAAGGGAGAAAAATCTAAAAATCCAAATTAGTCAACAGTCCCTGTTGGGGTTCAGAAAATGGCCTGCCAAATAGTGCTGAATTAAACTATTAATATATAGTCAATGTGAAATGAACATTCTATATGAATACATATATAGCATTTAACAATTCCTGGCAATTGCTGGGCACTTAAATTAATGTTAACTTTACCTCTCTCTAGCTCTACCATGTAAAAAACATTTTGCTAGACATTCTAGAGTATTAGTAGATACCTGGTTCCTACCCTCATAAGCTTCCAGCCTCACTGAGGAATCAACATCGAGATATAAGAAAATATAACCAGGAAGTCAATGCTGTCAACATAATTAAGCTAAAATTTGTTCTACATTTGGAGCTGGGTGAAATTAGTCAGGTAAAGACGGAAGATGAAACTTTCCCGACATGGAGTTAGGTGTGAACAACCCAAATTAAGGAGGAGGAAATAGGATAACTTTGGATGGCAAACCAGAGAACAATACTGAACAAAGATTCAAAACTTAGGAGATGAAAATAAAAGCTTTATGCTACACACACAGAGACACAGACACACAAATCTATATAACAAGCCTGATTCAAAGATAAGAGGATTAGTAGAAACCAGATCTGAAGGAAATGATCAAAGAGAAGAAAAAGCAGATTAAAATGCAAAAAAAAAAAAAAAAGGTCAGGTTAAGACACCACGTTTAAAAATGTAAAAGGAAGACAACAAAAGCAAAACATGATTTATAGCCCTGCTCAGAATGGCTTCTCCTGGCTGCACAACGTTGCACTAATCCTTACAGCCTCACATTGGGTCGATTGTAGCTGGTGCCCCAAAATATTCACGATGTGAATCAGCCTGCGATCTTTAGCTGCCTTACAAAGAGCCCACTAGAGTCAACAGTCTTATTATAGAATATCTAGGCTTGTCGATGCTAACACATTTATGACATTAAATACAGACTCCTATCTTATAGCCCCAGTTTTTACTGTCTCATTGAAACCCCAAATCGGAATCTCTCCACATCATCTCTGAACTTATTATGGTAAGAATGGGTTGCTTTAAAAAACAAACAAACATGAATGCATTCGTTAGTAAAAAGCTCCTCTCTTGCAGGTTATTAACTTCCAAAGTATTGCACACACGTTTTACAATTGCTTTGCTTTCTTAGATCATAGTTAAGTGATGTAAGACGGGGATTTGAGTCAGGGAGGTTTGAATTTTAATCACTGCTTTGTGAAAGACTTTCTTGGTAACTTTGGTTTCACTTCCCAGCCTATAAAACAGAGATCTGTGTTTGGAGCCCAGGGAAAGTTAACCTGATTTGCTTGTGCATCTTAAGAAAACGGGAAGAGAGGCCTGAGCAAGTCTCAGCCAAATCTCCTAACCCACTGGGTCAAAACCTCACAATCATTCTTCAGAAACTGTGTGCACCACTTCCTCAGGCCTTCCCATCTCTTAAAATCCCAGCAGCGATTGTCTAGCAGTTATGTCTGCATTAGTAACTTAAAGAGATAGCATACTTATTTTGGGAATGCTACTTTTAAAATATTTATCAAATGCTTTTCTTTGTGCCAGATTCCTTTCATTTCTCCTTTAATTTCTTTCTGTTAAGAATTGTTAAATGCTATGTATGTATTCATATAGAATGTTCATTTCACATTGACTATATAATAATAGTTTCTAATCCTGGGGTTAGTACCTCAGAGTTTTAGAAGTCTGACATTTCCTTTTATCCTATTGCTAAACCTCCAGGGAACTGTTTCTCCTAGCATAAATTTTATACCGTTCTAGCTTAAAGTCTTCCAGATTCAGTTAAATCCATTGCTTCTTTTTGCTCAGTGAGTCACAAGAAGAATCTGCCCTCACCCTCTGCCTAGAATATGAGATTCTCATTCTCATATTCTTTGTGAAATAAAACACTGGTCTTTTTACCAGTATAAACAAGCTGCATTTATTTTTAGCCTTTTCTCATTCTTCTCTATGAGACTTAACCAGGCCTCTAACTGAGTCAGAGAAGATAGCATGGTAAGTAGCCTTTAAAGGAGGTAATGTGATTTAAATTGGATGATATATTGTTTCTTTTCCTGTCCCTGTGTGGTTTAGTTTATTAATAATGAAAAAGAAGACTTTCTAAATCCTCCAAACCTCCTTCCTCAAAAACCTCTTCTTCAAAACTTACTACCCAGCAAAGCTGCTTTTATAACTAATGAAAGCCCTTTCCATTCCTACTTTTATACCTTAATTTTTAAAAATTAAACTTTATTTAAAATCATAATCCCTTCCTCCAGCACTGCCCATATCTCAATTGGGCTTTACTTTTCCCCAGAGTACTAATCACTCTCTGACACACCATTTATTTTATTTATTATGTTCATTGTCTCTCTCTCTCTCCCCTGGAATCTAAACTCCATGGGGGAAGAGATTCTTGCCTAGTTTGTTTACTACAGCATCCCTAGTGCATAGAATATTGCTGGCACATAGTAAACACTCAATAAAAAACTTGTTGAATACATGAATATATTTGTACCCTGTTTCATTAGTAACTTAAAGAAATAGCATATTTATTTTGGGAATGCTATTTTTAAAATATTTATCAAAGGCTTTGCTTTGTTCTAGATTACTTTCATTTCTCCTTTAGTTTCTTTCTAATCCTGGGGTTAGTACCTCAGAGTATTTTAGAAGTCTGCCCTATTTGCAAGAATGAAAACCTAATACCAAAGGCAGTACAAGTCCAGACAAAGTCAGGAAATAAAAAACAAAAACTATTGAATATCATTCCAGAGTATAAAGAGGATCGAAGAGGGTCATCTGCATGATAAAATAATGACCCTACTAAGCACCAAAGAGCAGAAAAGCTGCTATCAGGAAATCTAAGAGGATATATTATTAATAAAGGAGCATACAATTGGGCTAACATCTCTGTAATCAGATGACATATAGTAGGAAAGATGAACAATATACCATATAAACTCAATGCACAGATATGGCAAAGGGAATACAACTAAAAAAATGGAACTTGGATTTCCAGGGTTTTCCCCCCAGCTTTGAGATATAATTGACACATAACATTGTGTAAGTTTAAGGTATAGGTTTCTAGGTTTTTTAACCTTTAATTTGGGTATCATCATATTTACGATAGCTAAACATCTGTCAGTTCATCATGGTTGATGTGGGTTGCCTACAGAATATTATAACATAATCTGTAATTCCATGTTCCAGTAAAACAGAAAGTTGGTGGAAGGATGGGCGTGGACTGTATTAGGAAGCCTGAGAAAGCTGAAGCGGAAGAGAGTGAAAATGTAAAGCAAAAGAAATATGAGGTGGGGGCAATATAATGACTCGGGAAAAAATTAATTAGAGGTGGAAAGAAGCTTAGACAATCTCTCTTCCAATGGTTCCATGTTATAGATGAGAAAACTGAGGCCCAGAGAGGCTAAGGTCAGGTCAGGCAGTTAGTTCATGGCAAAGGTGCTTATCAGTGGACATTGCAGGCAAATTTGAAATTGGAAGAAGAGCCTATTAAGAAAAGAGGGCTGAACCAGAGGCTTAGAACAGAAAGAGGAAGGGGAGATAGTGAGGTAAGAGTAGGAATGGTTCAAAGAGAAGAATGAACTCAATACAATGAAAGGTGAGGCATTTAAGAAAGAGCTCGAGATCTGAGAAAAGTCTGTAGGCTTCAGAGGGTCTAATAACATTCACCTGCTACTCAGATGTACAAGAGCTGTGGGTGTATAACTAAGTGCTAAAGAGAATAAGTGGGACATCGACAGAGACAGAGAAGAGAGCAGACTGGAGTATTCAACCTGGCTTCAAAGAAAGGATGGGCCATTCAAAGTCCAACTACACTGGGGTCAGAAGTCAACTCCATCAATCACACACTGTGTAACCAATCTCAAGCAAGTAACTTCATATCTCTGTGCCCCAAAGCCTCATCAAAACAATCAGCCTCATTAAAATGAAGACGATCTTACATATCTGGGAGGGGTGTGGTAAAACTAGATGAGCAAGTACATGAAAAATATCCAGCACATACTGGGAATGCTATAGATGGTTCTATGTCAAACTGACCCATGCCTCAGCCCAAATGGCTGTTTCTTCAGTAATCCAAAGGCTGAGATTTGATGCCACTGGCTTTCCCAAACTCCAGTGCTCTTTTTGTCACGGAAGAGGTGGGGAAAATGGAAGCAAAGATCAAGTAGGCTGCAGCGCATGAGAAAAAACCCAGGCATGGAACTTCTGAGCCTTTGGGTATTGACCAAACAGACCCTGTTCAATATGGAGCAGCTGCTTAGATGAAGGCCCTGTGCTCGCCCCAGGGTCTAAGCTGAGTGTCTCATACCTGCCTGAGGACACCAGCCAAAACAGCAAATTCTTGAATCAAATTGGATTTTACAAATAGTTGTAAAAAGTGGAGGAAATGATCTTATCGGTAAGTTATCTGGTTTTACTGAATACCGAGAGAGAAATGAAATGTAACATTCCAAAAGTGAGAAGCAGGTAATTTGACTCTTCCTGAAGAACCAAGTGGTTTCCACTTTTCACTTTGCTTTCTAAGGGTCGACCCTCTCCTGTCATAGATGTTTTCATTTGGAAATTTTTCTCTGCTAATGTGTTAAGGTTAAAGTTGACCTCTTCTGAAAAAAGCTAAATCAGAATGCCAAATGCTTTATGAAACCCATCTCTTGCATTCGCAGATATGGACGTGGTGAGCAAGGCGACAATTTTACCCTCTAAATCGTGCCTTCCTAATTGTCCCATGTATTTCAAGTTCTTGAGTTTATTTCCTTTCATCAAAGCATGTAGAATTTTATGTTTTCAAAAATGAGTACCATTTCATTTTCCTTTTAGCGAACTGATTTCTGTTTCTTGAAAGTCAGTTCAAATCAAAAGTGTCGTCCCACCAATAGAGAAATAAATAGCAAGGAACTCTAAAAGGAAACAAAGACAAGGAGAGTTTCTATTGCAGAAAAGCAGCTGCGGCCCCTGGCCAGGAGGTCCTCAGCACTCACCTTGCCCTCGTGCCAGATGCTTTCATTTCCCTCTGGATCAACATCGTCTGTTGCCAAGGTGAGGCAGACCAGTCTCCGTTTCAGCCCCTTGGCTTTAATCTGTTTCAGTGCTTGCTTTCCTATGAAGTCTGCTGGCTGCAGGAATCAAAGATAATGATGATGAATGAATGCTCAGACGCTGTGACAAGGTTAGAGATGCAAGCATTTAAATTTGTCTTTGCTATTTTCTCGCCAATTACACATTCAATAAAAACACAGATTGGATCAAACGTCTAGACAAATATTTCTCAGTCCTCAAATGACAACATCAGCCACCTATTCTTTCAGAGTAGGTTAGACTTAAGGGTAATAACTTGTGATAACAATTTTACCAGAACCACCTAGGCAGAAAAGCATAAGGCATGATATTGCAATGGTGGATTAGGAAAGTGACCCTTATATCTAATGATTCTGGACAGTGGTACTGACTGGCAGTGAGCAAAGCACCGTGCAATGTCTACCCATAGAAGCCTTTTACTATGAGTTTCTGTTTCTCATTTGTTTGTCTTGTTCTTTTGTTGTTTTTGGTTTATATACCACATATCATTGTGGTTACCAGAGGGTAAGGGGGGTGGGGGGTGGGAGATGAGGGTAAGGGGGTTCAAATATATGGTGATGAAGGAGAACTGACTTTGGGTGGTGAACACACAATGGGATTTATAGATGATGTAATACAGAATTGTACACCTAAAATCTATGTAATTTTACTAACAATTGTCACCCCAATAAATTTAAAAAATAAATTTAAAAAAAAAAAGAAGAAAAAAAGAAAATACACTCAAAAAAAAAAAAAGTAATTATATACGTAAGTAGTTGCAATTCAAGACACTGGTATTGGGCCAGTACTTCCTTTGGCAATGTGCACACAGGAAGCTTTTTGTTTGTTGGTTTTGTTTGTTTGGTGTATTATAATTTTGGGGCAGGTAGCAAGAAGCTTTTAACTGCCTGTTAGTCTTTGCTACTAAAAAATTATAGCAACTTGCTGAGAGTCTATTTCTAATCTTTACAAATAAATGTGTGAAATGTCAAAAAAAAAAAAAAAAAAAAAAGAAGCCTTTTACAAGAAGGAAATTCACCTTTTTCGAAATGTGATGCCAAAAACAACCGCAAAATACCACACTTTTTTTCCTTCTTCAGAATAATGGTCCGGGGTCTGTGTTAATCTTATTGGGGTGCACTCATTAGTTCACTCAGGAAATGTACTGAGCCCCTACTATGTGGGAGGCATCATGTGAGGCCTTGTGGGGGTTACAAAGTTAGTCAGACACAGACATTTTGATCAAAGAGCTTATTCTCTACCATTGAGCTTTTCAACCTTTTTTTCCCTCCGTCCATGCAACACATGACAGATTACATTCCTATTCCTGATACCTTCCCATGGGCATACTCAAGGTTATTCCCAATGCAATGAAAGTGAATGAGAGTGACATTGTTATGGGATCACCTTGAATCCATTCTTATGTGTTAAAAAAGAATCATGAAACTTCAAGACTTTCACATTTATTAGTAACATCTTACAACAAATAGGTGAGGAATGACTCCTCAGTGGAGACACTTAGCAAATAAAGTAAAAGAGATACAATTCTATCTAATCACAGTGCCAGGGATGTTGGCACATGTGAGAAACGAGCCAGAGGCTCAGAGCAGTAAAGGTGCTAAGGAGGGACGCTGGAGTCAGCCTGCTACCTAAGTGTGCCCAAACAAGCATCTCTTATCTTATGAGGAAAAAAGGAATTTGTGATCTACAAATCAAATCTCTGTGAATGAAATTAATTAGAGATTACAATGTGGAAATAAAATTCTCAAAACAGTTCTCATATACGGACTCACTACTCTAAAAGAAAAGAAAGGAAACAACTTTAATTTCCTCATTGGCCAAAAAAGAAAGGAAACAATAGTTCATGCCAAAAATATTCTCTGTCAACAACATGTAGGCTTTATACAGCTCTTTCTGCACACAACACGTTTAGGATCGGTGCAATAAGTCAGTGCACTTAACCTCTCAGTGAAGCAGCAGGAGGAGGGAGGGGTCCTCACACATACTCAGCCTGAGATCCCCAGTTCACTCCTTCACTAACTCACAGCTTCTAGGATAGGCCCTCAGTGAAGTATGATTTCTATGGCTATCGCAACTTTAAATTGCTGACCTGCACAGGAAACTAAAAAAGTTTCCATTGGCCAAGGTTAAAATAATTGCAAAATTAAAGTCCAATTCTTTCCCTTTTCTCAGTGTGATTCAGATGGTGAGAACCAACTATGAAGCTTTATTGTGAAGCCAGATGAAAATTCAAAGAAGACTGGACCCCATGTTATTTAAGACAGGACTACTAGGGAAAAACAAAACAAACTGCTCAGGAAGAGTTTGATTCATTTGAATTCATACGTAAGGTAAATTCATGACAACAAAAGTTAACAAACCAAAGTTCATTGTAGTTAAAACATATACACGTATATCTAAATACAGAAAGAACTCTATAACAACAACACATTTTTTTTTTTTTTTGCTATCTTTTTAAACAAAGACCTGCTATCATGGATAAATGATGACAAGGGGTGCTTTTTATAGTTCATTTCTAGTTTCACACTTTATTGTGCGGAAAAGCACTTAAAACAATACTGAATAGCCAATGCACTCTCCATGGTGTGATTTGTAACCTCTTGTTATGGAATCTGAATCTTTACTGCTAGAGATTCATTTAGATTTTGAAATTTTTGGGTCTTCCTGAGTCCCTAATTAAATAATTTTCTTTAAATTATTTAGTCAACTGTTGTTATCTCCTGCTGTGTATAAGATATTGTGTTTGTAGCCACAGGTATTCAGAGCTCAATAGAAATGGTCTTATAGCTTCTGGGAGGCCCCTGTGGAGGTGTGACCACTTACCTCCACATCACAACATACCCAGTCCTGAAATTATTACATCTCCTGCATGTTTCAATGTATCAGAGGAAAAGAGAATAATGTGACATTACTGGAAACATGGCAGAACACGACACATGGTAGCATGAAAATCAGCTATACCAATTTGAAACGTGTACATTTAAAACAAAGGACGTCTAACATGTGGAGGCAGAAAAGCAAACAAACATGCTATGACAGGGGTCTGTACAAGAAAGACTATGATTAGTTCTGTCTGGGGTGGGAGAGTGGGGCTGGGGCCGCATTCTGTCAGCAACAATTCTGTAGAGGAAGTAGTTTGAGCTGAGGTGTTAAAGATGAGGTTTCATAAAAACGATTGTCTGCATAGTCTTTTCCAAAAGTCCTTATACTTACGCTATAATTTAATCTTCACAAGAACCCACAGATGATAGGTTTGGGGTCTCAAAGAAGTGGATTAACTTAGCCAAAGAAATCAACAAGCTGGTGAAGAATCGAGACCTCCTGAGTCTCAGCTGTTATTTTCATCTACTTTGAGCTGCCTTCACTAAGCCATGGAAGCCAGTATCTGCTATACCTTTGAAGGGGCTGTGGTGAAAGCGGCCATAACCACAGCTTTCAGAAATGGGTCCTTTTGGGGGTGCTGGATGAGAACTATTAGGGCAGATGCCAGGGGACTGGAGGGAATAAAATGTGCTGGAAGGTGAGCCTAACTCTATCTTTGCCCAATTCACAACTTTACCCAAGTCTAAGCAGGAACATAAGGTATCAGCTAATCACAAGAAAAAAGGGGGGGGACCTTAAAAAGCTTCCTTTAGAAGAGATAAGTTAAAGCAATAAGTTCAGCAAAAATTAAATACTACTAATAAATAATATTTACAATGTACCAGGCACTCGCTACGTGCCAGACACTGTACTTTACATCGGGAGCTCATTTCATCCTCATGTTATGCCTATGAGATAGATCATGTTACCCCCAGTTTATGGAAGAGAAAGGCCCAGCAAAGGTCCAGCTCGTTTCCATGGCAACGTAACTCAGCACCTTTATATTTTAATCCATACTTTTTTTTAAAATAACTGTAGCTGGAGACTGTCATTGGAAGACATAGCTGATGTACATACTCTAAAAAAAAAGTTTCTTTTAAATTATTTCTAGTTACCCTGAACCCATTTTGAAATACATGTACTACAATATTTTTGTAACCCATGAAAAGATTGGAAAATACCCTGAAGATTAATCTTTTTGATATTTGACATCTATATCTGTCTGTCTGTGACTTAGGAAGTGATCTTGTCTGCAGCATCATGCTCAGACATGAATGAAAACCAGATGCTAACAAACAACAACAAAATCCTAATTAAATGTGAGGAACACATACTTAAAACACCGGTAAGAGGTGACACTGGCACCGTCTGCGACATTTCTCCCTTTCTGAGCTAGACTTGTGCCTGACTTGGGAAGATTTAAAGTGGGGCAAGGATATTTCATTCTTGTTTTACTTGGCTTTCCTCCCAAGATGGTAGATTTTACCCTATTATATAGTTATTAATTATAAATGAGAGGAAATGTGTCTGAAGGCAAGTGCTGTGATTAAAATCGGTGCTTTCAAGATGACCTGAGAACAGAAATGTATTTCTTTAATGAGTCACTGCCAGATTAACTATATAAATAGCAATTAATGTCTTTGAGAAACAAATTTCTGGGGCACTAAAGCTATAGCTTAAAATTAGTCTTGGCTTATACTTTTTAATTTATTAATTTTAAAAAGTAATAAGAGCCATTATTAAGACAGTCACCTACATAATACATACTAAATATAACATCCACATAGATGAAAACATTAAGTAGATTTTAAGTGAAATGCAATTACTTATCTCATTAGCTTTATGAAAAGCGTATTAGCTAAAAGTATATGGAAATGAAATAAATTAAATCAGTATACTTTTGGTCATGGTTCTCAGGGCAATGGAGAGTTCTCAGATGTACTTAAAGTCAAATTTAACAGCAGCAGGAGAAGGAAGGTTGTGATACAGAGAGTCAGGGTAGAGGGCTCTCACAGACCAGGAGAGAAATTATAAAAACCTGGTTTGGGACCTTTCCTGTTTCATATATTTGGAGTCAGTACCCGTCAGAAAATTCAAGGAAATCATCAGTTTGAGTTCATTTTTTGGGCCCAAATCCCTTTAACCTAAATATCAAAAGGTTCCAAAGGCATAAGACAATCAATGTAACATCTTGGGTCCCAGGAAAGCTCCCCTTAGAAACCAGTTGCAGTACTGGTTGTGGAATTTTGCTTCTGCATTTACAGGTGGGGAACGAGTTGCAAAGAGACCCACTGTTCATCAGCTACTGTAAGTGCCAGAGTGGAGATGAAAATCCATGTGACAGACTTCTGCTACTATCCCTTAATACTTTCCTCAAAAGTTTCTCATTTAAAATGGGACTCAGGGATCATGATTTTAAAATAATCCTGATGGGAATCCCTTTGTAAAGTATGTGGCCATTACTAACCTAAGGTCTATGTAAACTTTCTTCGGTCAGTTGTTGAATATCAGGTACATCTCTGCTTGTCTCACAGTCAAACTGATAAGGTCGTATACTGGATTCCTTCGTTTGGGGGAATGCATCAACTGACCCACCACTCCATCAAGACAAGTGATACCATCGTTCATTTCATATGCACATAACTAGAATCACATAAGTTATTAAGTAGGCAGAAAACTAGGTCCAATCTCATTTTTCATATGAGAAAATTAAGGCCCAAAGTTAAGTGTCGTGCCTGAGGTGACAAAATGAGTTAGCACCAGATATCAAACCCAGGCTTCTCAACTCTTTTTTTCTCCAATATGCAGAGCTTTGTAACATTCCACATAAGTTTATAATAATCACCATTTCAACATATCTTTATTAGCAAAATGTTAAATTATTAGTTTAGCAACTCAAGTTTGTTATTAATGGCTGGAAATGAATATTCCCACATACACATAGTTTTCATTCTCTGCTCTTGGCAATTTAAAAGAAACAATTCATCTAGCATTTTTCTAATTGAAATTATTAATCAGTTAAGTATTCCTTTCAAAAAAGTCTTCAATATAATTAGAAAAGAAACTCTATTAACTACAAAGTGGGGATAAAAAGAAACCTGGAGAAAATATTTAAAATGTTATTCCTAAGTCAGGCCAATAATTAGGTTAATTAGCATTCAAACCAAACTCTATTTTTCAAAATTAAAAAACAGGCTCTATTCCATGTGTTTTATGACTTTTACTAGATTCAATGTTGAAGAGAATATTTACTTTTCAGTTTTTGAGTCCAGTGATTTGATGAAAAACTGGGGAATGGATCTGGGGCTTTGTCAGATGTTCTTTAATGATTATTAACTGCGTTAGCAAGGATTATAACAGAGTTTTCATAATAGTTTTTTTAATCTCTCTAGACTAAAGGATTTTAATTGCCCATTTGCTGTTTTAAGTATAGCACTCAAGCATAAATGCAAAGTAAATAATTATTAAAGAAAATGAGAAAAACATGAAGAAGGAGACCTCACTAGAGACCCAAGATCTTTCTTTGCTGGGATTTTCAAAAAACTGAAAGGATTTTTATCCATAGCTCTTTTTTCCTAACAAATTTTATATTGAATTCAATATGATGGAAGGGAACTAACATTTATAGAGATACCAAATGTTCTCTATCTCATCTAGTACTTATAACAGACTTATAAGGTGGATATTTTCTTCATTTTACAGATGAGAAAACTGAAGCACTTATAGGTTAAACAACTTACTTAGTTTTAGAACCTGTAAGTGGCAGAGCCATGATTCAAACCCTTCAAAAAATACTTACTAAGCCTTACCAATTATCAGACACAGTGCTATCCCTAAGGATTCTTGGCCTCTGTCCTCAGGGAGCTCAAGTCTACCTGAGGAGGAGCCAGGTATAAGTGCCCCAGCAGAGGTAAGCACAGGGTGCTATAGAAGAAGGGTTACCAATACACGCCTGGCATTAATTACCACCTATTATATGAATCATAAAATCTAACAATATACAAAAACATAATATATCACTAAGTGGGTATTATGCCAAAAATGAGAAGTTGGGTTAACATACGAAAATTAATAAATGTCATTCACCATATAATGAAGTCAAAAAGAAAAACCATATGATTATCTCAATAGATGCAGAAAAAGCATTTGCCAAAATCTAATATTGCTAATTAAAAAAAAAATATTTTAGCACTAGTAATAGAAGTGAATGTCTTCAACCTTATAAAGAGCATCTCTGAAAAATCTATAGCTAACATCATACTTATGATGAAAGACTGAATGCCTTCTACCTAAGATCAAGAACAAGATAACAATGCCTGCTCTCACCATTTCTATTTAACTTAGTTGAAGGAGGTTCTAGCCTGTATAATAATACAAGAAAAGGAAATGAAAGGCATCCAGATTAGAAAAGACAAAAAGAAATTATTTGTTTAAAAAATTACTTTTATAAAACATGATTGTCCATGTTGAAAATCCAATGGAATCTATAAAAAAGTACAATAAAAAAGTACTAGAACTACTAAATGAGTTTAGCAAAGTTGCAGAATACAAGATCAATATACAAAAACAAATTGTTTTCTATATACTAGCACTAAACATCTGAAAATTAAAATTAAAATACCTTTCCAATAGCATTGAAATTCAAAGTACAAAAAGATTACCTAAATAACTGGAGAGATATACTTTGTTCATCAGTTGGAAGACTTGAATTGATGTATAGATACAATGCAATTCCAACTAGCATGCCTTTTTTGTATAAACGACAAGCTGATTCTAAAGTTTATGGAAATTCAGGGGTCAGGGTTGGAGAGGATCAAAGATGGCAGAGTAGATAAATGCTGTGCTTGCCTCATCCCATGACCGTATTAAAATTACTAAATTTAGAACAAATTTAGTTTAGCACAAACTAAATTATAGAACAATCAACCTGGAGAACCATCTGAAGTCTAACTGAACAGAAGTTTTGTAAGTAAGGATATAAAGAAAAAGCCACATTGAGGAGTAGGAGGGGTAGTGATGCGAAACAGGTGGTCCCACACTTGCGTGTGGTGATTGAGAATCAGGAGAAGGATTTCTTGGCCATGGAGTTCCTCCCCCCACCCTCTGCAGGAGCAAGGGACTCCAGCCCCATACCAGGATCCTCAGTCTTGAGTACTAGCATCGGGAAGAGGAGCCCCTACAACATCTGGTTGTGAAGAACAGTGGGGATTCCAATCATCCAGATGGGATGGAAGGCTGTGGGAAACTCTGACATCCTCTTAAAGCTCCCGAGCACAAACTTACTTGCAGGCAGTTTCCCTGGGCTCTGGTGGAGGGACAGTGACTCAGGAGGTGTAAGAGACATACAGGGAGAGACTGTTATGTGGCTTCAGGGCAAGGAATGGAAGGAGAGTTGCCATTTTCCCTGTGTAGAATCCTCCTCCTATACAGCCGGCAGGCGGGTGCCATCTTTCCTGTGTTGAGCCCTCCCTGACACAGTCAAATCTGAATCTGCCTTGGCCTGGTGAACTCTGTTCCCTCCACCTGCTTGCTCCACTCTGGTGACTCCCTGGGACCTCACCCTACGCAACATATTCAATGCCTGAGGCACTTTCTCAGTGAGCAGCCAGCCCCCCCCCCACCACTGCACTACTTCTTATAGAGCTCTCAGGGGTCCACAAGCCCCAGCTGGGCAGCAGCTGGCATCAGTGTGCTCTGAAACTTTTGTTGAGTAGCTCCAGGCTCAGCACTGGCACCAAACCAAAATCTACATGAACTTGGTGAACACTTGTCCCACCCTGGTGACTCTCTGAGACCCTGTCTCACCCAACTCCCATATAGCATGAGGCTCTATCCGTGGCTGAGCCTTACAGGAGCTGACAGGCAGCAGCAGACATTGGGGTGTCCTGGGCTTTCTGCAGAGCTACCCCAGGCCCAGTACTGGTGGGGGGTGATCCTCAGTTTGTAGCACAGCCTCTTCCAGGTACCTCCAGGTCCAGCACAAGCAATGACAAACCGCAAATAGCTTTGTAGCTCCTACCAGGTATTTCCTGGCTGGTCAGAGGTAGTGGCTGACCTGGTCCTGTACTGAGCCCCTTCCAAGCCCTAGAACCAACATACCTGAAGGTCAGCTTTGGACAACAGCAGAGCACCACCCAATTAGCCCCATAGTGGCATATCCAAAGGGTGGTCTCAGTAGGTATTAGAGACCACTGGAGTGAATCCTTCTCCATGGGATAAACCCTACACACAGCAGCCCATAAGCTGTAGATGAGGCCAAGCCCCACAGCCAGTCAGCCTGAGGGTCAATTCTACCCACTGACATGCCAACAGTAATAAAGGCTCAACTATAACAGGAGGGCACACACAACCCATACAAAAGACACTCCTGGAGCACCTGGCACAAGTGGCCAGGGAGACTGTGACACTGGGTCCCACAGGACACCTACTGCATAAGGCCCCCTGGGCAATACTGGGAGATGAAACAGATCTACTTAATGCATAGAAACAAACAAAGAGAGGCAATCAAAATGAGGAAACAAAGAACTATGTCCCAAATAAAACAACAGGAGAAAACTCCAGAAAAAGAACTAAATGAAATGGAGGCAAGCAACCTACCAGATATAGTGTTCAAAACAACGGTTATAAGGATGCTCAAAGAATTTAGTGAGAACTTCAACAAAGAGATAGCAAGCATAAAAAAGGACATAGAAACCATAAAAACAATCAGTCAGAAGTAAAGAACACAGTAACTGAAATAAAGAACACACTAGAAGGAATCACCAGCAGACTAGATGAAGCAGAGGATAGAATCAGCAATTTGGAAGACAAGGTAACCAAAAACACCCAATCAGAACAGCAAAAAGAATTTTAAACATGAGGATAGTTTAAGAGACCTCTGGGACATCAAACATAACAACATAGGGGTACCAGAAGAAGAAGAGACATCAAGGGAACCTATTTGAAGAAATAATAACTGAAAACTTTCCTAACCTGGCAAAAGGAAATAGACATACAAGCCTAAGAAGTGCAGAGAGTCCCAAACAAGATGAATCCAAACAGGGACATCATAGTTAAAATGGCAAAGGTTAAAGACAAAGAGAGAATTATAAAAGCAAGAGAAAGGCAACTAGTTACGTACAAGGGAGCTTCCATAGATTGTCAGCTGATTTCTCAACAGAAACTTGCAGGTAAGAAGGAACTGGTATGAAATATTTGAAGAGATGAAAAACAGGGACCTACAATGAAAACTACTCTACCAGAAAGGCTATCATTTAAAATTGAAGGAGAGATAAAGAGCTTCTCAGACAGGAAAAACCTAAAGAAATTCATCACCACCAAACCAGTGTTACAAGGAATGGTAGAGGGACTTCTTTAGGAAAAAGAAGAGGAAAAAAAAAAAAGATAAAAAATATGAATAATAAAATAGCAATCACTATGTATCTATCAATAATCATTTTAAATGTAAATGAATTAAATGCTCCAATCAAAAGACATAGGATAGCTGAATGAATAAGAAAACAAGACCCATACATATACTGTCTACAAGAGACTGACTTCAGATCAAAAGACACACAAAGAGACTGAAAGTAAAGGGATGGAAAAAGCTATTTCATGAAAATGGAAATAAAAAACAAAGGTAGGGTAGCAATACTTATACCAGATAAAAAACACCGTAAAACGAAGGCAAAAAAAACAAGAGACAAAGTACTCAGTAATCCCATTTCTCAGTATTTATCTGAAGAAACCCAAAACACCACTACAAGGGGATATGTACATCCATATGTTCATTGCAGCATTGTTTACAATGGCCAAGATGTGGAGGCAGGCTGGGTGTCCATCGATGGATGAAAGGAAAAAGAGAAGGTGGTACATATATACAATGGAATATTGCTCAGCCATGGAAGGGAATATGTTCTTGCCATCTGTGGTGGCATGGATAGACCTGGAGGGTATTGTGTTGAGTGGAGTATGTCAGACAGAAAGACAGGTACAATGTGATGTCGCTTATATGTGGGATCTAAAAAACAAAATAAACAAACAAAACAGAAACAAACTCATAGATACAGAGAACATTTTGATGGTTGCCAGATGGGGAGTGTGGTGGTTGTTAGTTGTTACACAGTAGTCATGTGGATGTTGGTATAACATAAGGAATATAGTTAATAATATGTATGGTGTCAGGTGGGTACTAGATTTTTCAGGGTGATAAATGGGAGTGGGTTGTGAGGTCAGGGTGGAAAAAGTGAAGGGATTAAGAAGTACAAATTGGTAGTTACAAAATAGTCATGGGGATGTAAAGTAAAGCATAGGGATTATAGTCAGTAATATGGTAATAACTATGTATAGTGCCTGGTAAGTACTAGACTAGTCAGGGTGATCACTTTTTAAATTATATAAATGTCTAACCACTATGCTGTATACCTGAAATTAACATAAAATAATATTGAATGTTGACTCTAATTGAAAAATTAAAAAGGGAGGAATGTGAAAGGGAATAAGAAGTTCAAATCTCCAGGTATAAAACAATTATGTCATGGGCATGTAATGTACAGCATAGGGAATATAGTCAATAATATTGTGATAGCATAATATGGTGTCAGATGGTTGCTGGACTTACGGTGATAGCTTCTTTAGGTATGTAAATGTTGAATAACTATGGCGTACATCTGAAACTAACGTAATATTGCATGTTAGCTATATTTTAATGCAATTCTTTAAAAAAAGATTATGATAGAAATATGACTTTAGCTTTACAGTACTACTCTTGTATAAGTGTTTTTTTGAAATCACAAGACAACTTAAAGTTGCTGAAGCATCAAAGTGTTTAAACCTGTATGTAAAATACTGCTGACCTTCTGTCATTTGTGTTTCCAAGGGCTTAAAAACCTTTATATTAAACTTTCCTTTGTTCAATCTTAGAAATAGATGATAGATAGATAGATAGATAGATAGATAGATAGATAGATAGCGAGCCAAAGAGGGACATTAGATAATGATACAGGGATCAATCCAACAAGAAGATATAACCCTTGTAAACACTTATGCACCCAACACAGGAGCACATAAATATATAAAGCAATTATTAATCAACATAAAGGGAGAGATTGACAATAATACAATCACAGTAGGGGACTTTAACCCCCCACTGACACCAATGGTCAGATCTTCCAGACAGAAAATCAGCACAGAAACAGAGGCCTTAAATGACACACTAGGGCAGATGGATTTAATTGATGTTTAGAGCATTTCATCCCAAAGCAACCGATATACATTCTTTTCAAGTGTACATGGAACACTTTCCAACATAGAACACATGTTAAGCCTCAAAACAAATCTCAATAAATTTAAAAAGATTGAAACCATATTAAGCATCTTCTCAGACCACAAGGGTATGAAATTACATATCAATTACCAGAAAAAAAACTGGAAAACGCATAAACACATGGAGGTTAAATAACATGCTACTAAATAATGAATGGGTCAACAGTGAGATCAAAGAAGAAATCAAAAGATACCTTGAGACAAATAAAAATGAAAGCATAACAACTGCAAACATACGGAACATAGTCCTAAGAGGGAAATTCATAGCAATACAGGTCTACCTAAAGAAACAAGAAATATTTCCAATAAACAATCTAACCTTACACTTAAAGGCACTAAAAAAAGAACAGCAAACAAACCCAAACTAAGTAGATAGAGGAAATAATAAAGATCAGAGCAGAAATAAATGAAATAAAGTCTAAAAAAACCCCACAAAAGATCAGTGAGACCAAGAGTTGGTTCTTTGAAAAGATAAAATTGATAAACCTTTACCCAGACTCATCAAGAAAAAGAGAGGACCCAAATAAATAAAATTAGAAATGAAACAGGAGAAGTGACAACTGACACCACAGAAATACAAAAGATTGTGAGAAAATATTACAAATAATTATATGCCAACACATTGGACAATCTAGAAGAAATGGATAAATTCCCAGAAACATACAATCTTCCAAGACTGAATCAAGAAGAAACAGAAAATCTGAACTGACCAATTATTACTAACAGAATCGAATCAGTAATCAAAAAACTCCCAACAAACGAAAGTCCTGGTGGCTTCTCAGGTGAATTTTACTAAACATCCAAAGAATTAACACCTATCCTTCTCAAACTACTCCAAAAAATTCAAGAGGACAGAAAGCTCCCAAGCTCATTTTATGTGGCCACCAAAACCAGACAAAGACATTACAAAAAAAGAAAATTATAGGGATATTCTTGATGAACATAAATGCAAAAATCGTCAACAAAATATTAGCAAACCAAATACAGCAATACATTAAAAAGATCATATACCATGACCAAGTGGGATTTATTCCTGGGATGTAAGGTTGGTTCAATATATACAATAAATTAATGTGATACACCATATAAAAAAAAATGAAAGATAAAAATCCTATAATCGTATCAATAGATGCAAAAAAAGTATTTCACAAAATGCAGCATCCATTTATGATAAAAACTCTCAGCAAAGTGTGAATAGAGGGAACATATCTCAACAAAATAAAGGCCACATATGACAAACCCACAGCTAATATCATACTCAGTGGGGAAAAGCTGAAAGCATTCTCCTTAAGCCCACTTTCTCCACTTTTATTCAACATAGTATTGGAAGTCCTAGCCACAGCAGACAAAGAAAAGAAATAAAAGATATCCAAATTGGAAAGGAACAAGTAAAACTGTCATTACATTCTACCATAAAACCATTAGAACTGATAAATGAATTCAGTAAAATAGCAGGACACAAAATTAATATTCAGAAATCTGCTGCATTTTTATACACCAATAATGAACTGTCAGAAAGAGAAATTAAGAAAAAAAATCCCATTTACAACTGCATTTTAAAAACCTAGGAATAAATTGGACCACCTTCACATACCATATACAAGAATAAACTCAAAAATGGATTAAAAACTTAAATATAAGACCCAAAATCATAAAACTCCTAGAAGAAAGCATAGGTAGTAAACTCTTTGACATTGCTCTTGGTAATATTTTTTTCTTGTAATAGCTTCTTCATAAAGGTAAACAAAGAAAAAATAAACACATGGGACTATATTAAACTAAAAAGTTTTTGCACAGCAAAGGAAACCATCAACAAAATGAAAAGACAACCTATTGAATGGGAGAAGATATTCACCAATGACACATCTAATAAGGGCTTAATATCCCAAATTTATAAAGAATGCATACAATTTAACACCAAAAACCAAAACAAACAAACAAACAAAAATCTCAATCCAATTAAAAAATGGGCAGAGGACCTGAACAGACATTTCTCCAAAGAGGACATACACATGGGCCGTAAGGTAGTTCTATTTTATATACACAAGGGAGTATTACTCTGCCATAAAAAGAATGACATCTTACCATTTGCAATAATGTGAATGGACATAGAGGGTATTATGCTAAGTGAAATATTTCAGACAGAGAAAGGCAAATACCATATGATCTCACTTATACGTGGAATCTAAAGAACAAAATAAATGAACAAAAAACCCCCAAATTTATGAAAACTCAAAGGTCACAAAATAGCTAATACAACTTTGAAAATGAAGAAGTTGCAGGACCATTACAACCTGATTTAGGCTATAGGAATCAGGAGAGTGTGGTATTGGTGTCAAGAAGGACAAATTCAGATGCTCCTTGACTTATGATGGGGTTATGGACTGATAAACCCTTAGTTGAAAGTCGAAAATGTAATCAATACACCTAACCTACCAAATATCATACCTTAGCTAGCCTACCTTAAACATGCTCAGAACACTTACATTAGCCTACAGTTGGACAAAATCATCTTGCTGCTGCTGTCTAACATTACGAGAAAGTATCGCTAGCCTGGGGAAAATATCAAAATTCAAAGTACTCTGTCTACTGAATGTGTATTGCTTTTGTACCATCATAAAGTCGAAAATCATTTGTACCATCATAAAGTTGACAATTGTTAAGTCAAACATTCATAAATCGGGAACTGTCTGCAGATCAATAAAACATAGTAGAGTGAAAAACAGACCTAAACGTATATGGACAACTGATTTTTGACAAAGGTACAAAGACAATGCAGTTCAAAACGTATACTCTTTTCAACAAATGGTGCTGGAAACAATTGGACATTTGTATGCTAAAAAATAAACTTCATATCTCGCACCAGATACAAAAATTAAGTAAAAATGAATCATAAGCTGATAAAACCGCTAGGGAAAACAGCAGAAAATCTTTGTGATTTTGGGTTAGGCAAAGATTTCTTAGATACAACCCCAAACACATGATCTACTAAAGAACATATCAGTAAGGGATTTAAACTAAAAAATTAAAGACTTCTGCTCTTTGAAAGGCACTGTTACACAAATGAAAAGACAAGACATAGACTGGGAAAAAATATTTGCAAAGCATGTATCTGGTAAAGAATACATACATAAAGAACTTTCAAAACTCAAAAATAAAGGGGAAAAATTAAAAATAAGTCGAAGAGTTGATCAAACACTTCACATAAAAAGATATAGGAATGGTAGACAGGTACATAAAAAGATGTTTAATATCAAGTCATTAAGGAAATAAATAAAACTATGATGAGATACCACTACATATCTTTTAGAATAACTAAGTAAAGAAGACAGATTGTGACAAGTGTTTGGAAAGTATGTGGAGGAAGTAGAACTCTCATACACTGCTGGTGAAAATGTAAAATATAAAATAGTACACCATGTTATAAAACAGTTTCTTTAAAAGCTAACATATACCTGCTATTTTTCCCAGCTATTCCACACCCAGGTATTTACCCAGGAGGAAAGAAAGGATGTGTCCATACAAATACTTGGACACAAATGTTCATAGCCATTCTATTTGTAATAGCCCTAAGCTGGAAACAACCCAAAAATTCATCAATAAGTATATAAACAAACTGTGGTATATACATACAATGGAATCCAACTTAGTATGAAAAGAAACAATCTACTGATACACATAACACCACAGATGAGTCTCAAACTAATTATACTGAGTGAAATAATCCAGACAAAAAGAGTATATATTGTATGATTCCACTTATATAAATCTCTAGAAAATGCAAAGTAGTCTATAGTGATAAAAGTTTCCTTGGGTGCATATTGGGGTATAGGGAGGGTTGGGAGACAGGGTTGCAAAGGGCATGAACAAACTTCTGGGGAAAGGGAATATGCTCACTATCTTCATTGTGGTGATGGTTTCATGAGTATATACATGCATTAAAACATCAAATGGTACATTTTAATATGTCAATTCATTGCATATTTAGTTAAGCTGTTAAAAATAATAAAAATTTCCATGAAGTTCCAAATTATATAGCAGTCAACTAACCAGTACACTTAAGCTTGTAGGGTGGAATTAAAGTATGTTTCACAACAGAAATTGGATATATATGACGATAATGATTCAACAGCTGTTAGTTTAATACCCTCTGACAGATATTTCAGGAATTATAAACTGTATCTCAGCCGAGGTTTTACTTCCTTTTTTTAATTTCCTGTTCTTTTTTTATCATTCAGCAGCGGAAATAGGTAAGAGAATAAGAATGGCTTAATTAAAATGACACAATTACGTGTATAGATAACATAGCACCAGTGTCACCAACCACTCTGGTAGCTGGTATTTTGTACAATTTTAGATATGCAAGGGAGCCCTCATTTCATAGATCAGCAAGCTCAGGGGCAAAATGAAGTTAAATACAAGTAGCTTTTACAAGGTTACACAGCTAAAATTTGATATTTTAAAAAAAAAAATCATTTATTGCCCAGTTGCGAAAAAAAAAAGACAGGGTAGAATGTATTAACCGGCAGGCTAGCCAAAACGGGTCATACATCTATTGACTCGTTTCCAATTCTTTACAGATTCTATAGCACTGTCCTCTGACCAATCTACCTGTTTTTCTGCTTTCCTGTTTATTCATAGGACCACAGCAGGCATGAGGTTAAAATAACTAAGACAGTGGTTCTCAATCTTCATTGTCTAATAAAACCAAGAATCCCAGAACCTACCCCCCCATACCCCATGCCCCTCTACCCCTTAACGCCCCCCCCCCGCCCCGCCCCTGCCCGAGTTGATCCAATTGGTTTGGGGTAGGTCAGTGTTCTCTAACTTGAGCATGCTTCAGAATCACCTGGAGGGCTGTAAAATAGACTGTTGGGCCCCGCCCCCAGAGTTTCTGATTTTGGGGGTCTGGAATAGTATTCAACTTGCATTTTTAACAAATCCCAAGGTAACATTGATGCTGCTGTCCTGTGAACCACGCATTGAGGACCCCTGGGGGATAGGGCATCAGGGAATTTTTAAAAAATTCTCCAAGATACTAAAGTTCAGCTAATTGAAAATTATTGGTTTAAAACAATCACTCTCAATATTTTCTGGAATCATCTGGGGAATTAAAAATATATATACTGATGCCTGAGTCCCCACCCCAGAGAAGCTTTCTAAATTGATCTGGGGTGTAGTCTGAGCCTCAGAATTTTTTTAAAGCATCATATGATTAAAAGAATCTTACTCCAGATGATTCTAATGTACAGCCAAGACTGAGAGTCACTGAAAATTTTCTGCCTCCTCAATTCCTATTACCATTTTTCCTAAAATATCCCCAACAAAGTTGGGTACTTTTACCACTACAGCATATTAGAAATTCCTTCCTTTCTTGTTGTCTGTTAACAATGACTTAGTTCCACTCTCATGTTTTAATAATGCTAACATATTGAATACTTAGGATGTAGCAGGCCTGGGGTTCTTTGCCACTGTACATGTTTTGTTTTGTTTTGTTTTGGTTACCTGATAGTTATACTTTAAATAGTTTTTCCTCAAAGAGAGATCCTGTATTTTCTAGAATCAACATTGTCTTCTAACTTGTGGTCAATATGGATATTACAGTTTATTCCGTTTCTAATGGTTAGAAGCCCAAGACAGGGAAAGGGGGAGAGAAAGAAGAGGGCAGGGATCTTATAGAAAAAGTATTCTTCTAATCTGCTTAAACATGAATGTAATTACACTTAGTGCTTGATTCTCTGTGAATCTTGGCTGGAGTTCCTCTGGAAATGGACAAAGAGTCAGTAATTCCAAGAGGACAACTCCAAGAATACTTATGACTCCATCGTAAAGCAGCTGATTTTCCTTTTGCTCTTGATTAATGCATTTCTTTCATTTACAATTTCATAAAAATGCCACTAATTTTTCCCCCAGAAAGTAACTTCCTTTGGGAAAAATTCTAATACCATTAAGAATGATGATATGAGTTGTTTGAGGTGAGGGGATTTCACTGAGGAGATTTAAAAGTATATACAACTATTCAATCATTACCTCTATTACAGTTCTGATTAACGCTTCCTATGCTCACCGTCCACAAGATGGCACTGTTGTGTACAGCTGGACAACCCTCACGCCGGCAGATATTTTCAAAATTAATGTTAAGAATATTTCCTACAGCTTTAGTTCCTGAAATACCATTTGTTTCAAGCTTCGTGAGATCCTGAGATCCAGCAGGAGTTATAGTTTTAACTTTTAGACCCGTGGCCTAGTAAGGTGTTTAATAAATGTTGACTAGACGAATGTGTGCAAACGTGTGTATCTACTGCACTTCAGCCAACTCCGTGGGGGAACTGAGGCTCAAACAACTCTAAGTAAGGAAAGCAAGTGCCATCGCACCATCTTCCTTTGTCATCTAATATTTCTTCAATACTCCATTTTTCTTTTCCCTATTTTGTACCAGTTTTGACAAGAACACAGTGCACCCTAATAAAGCCTAGTGGTCGCTTTCCTCGCCCACCTATTTTCCTTCTTAAAATGAACAAAGGAATGATTCTGATCCTACTATAAAACACAAAGTTAGTTATAACAAAATCATGACTGTGGGAGGTATCAATTAATAAAATGTAGCCCATGTAAATTCTACGATATCTGTTCCCAGAAAAAGAAATTCTTGGGCACTTATTCAAGGCCGAAAGGACCTTGAAAGGCTCTTTATGGAAAAGGACCTTGTTGGGAAAAGTGGTGGATGAAAAAGCACGCTAGTGAGGGCGGAGTTCACCCTGGGCTAACCCTGGACTGCACCTGGGTCACTTTGCCTCCCTGTGCTTCAGTTTTCTCGCCCTCAAATGAGGAGGTAGTACTGAGTGGTCTCCAGGGGCTCTCCTAGCTCGGACACAGCCTGCATCTCTATGTTTTTCTTCAGATTATGGCTTATACAATCACTGTGCAAATGTTTAAGGGCCTAGCAGGGAGTTCTACATACAGGCATACCTGGCTTTATTGCTCTTCACTTTATTGCGCTTCACAGATGTTGTGTTTTCTACAAATTGAAAGATTTGTAACTTGCAGAGAGATTACGGCAGCAGAAAGAGTATAGCTCGCTTCATTGCCGTACTCAAGTATTGAAGCCTTGCCTTCAATTTGTAAAAAACACAAGTTCTGTGAAGTGCAATAAAGTGAAGAGCAATAAAACCAGGTTTGTCTATAGTATCTAAACAAAATTGATCCAAGCTAGGCACCTGTCTTGGAAATTAGCAAACCTCAGTATGGTTAGGTTGATACCAACTAACCATCTGAGTCAACGTCATTGAAAAAGGCTGGCTCAGTTCGGTCCAGGTCCCTGTGTTATATGGACCTTCACCCAATGAAAACATTAGAAATTAACTTTGTGACACCAGAATGAGAACCAACAATTCAGAAATCATAAAAACATACCATAAATCAAAATCATTATCTGTTAAACAACAAACTTAGCTCTGAGCTGAGCTTTGGTTACTGAAATAATTTAAAGGAACTAATAAATACACAATCCACACCTGTTCATCTTCATCAAGGGAGTTTTAAAATTCATTTTTGATATGAAGAGATCATTTATCTATGCCTTATTCCCAAACAATAATACCCAAACACTGAAGCAGAAGAGTCAGTTATCTATTTACCTACTGGTGACCAACAACAGAACTTTAGTGCTTTCAAGAGCCGGGCCATTTTTATCCTTATTCTAAACAGCTAAACCAAGACTTCTGTCATCAGAAGGAGCAATCTGCTGTAGGGTCTGCTCGAATTCTGAGCACCTGCTTTCTCTGGTCTGGAGGCAGATGGCAAGTCATAAAATCAAAGTGATGGGGAATACGTTCAGAAAGATAGTCCCTTTAAAACCCTTCTGGAGGTTCTTTGTCCTAAAAATCTAATACTCTAAATATACATGTTTATGTTACTATCTTAGCTCAGAATTTGGGAAGTGATGCAGGGGCATTGAAAAAGTTTCCTTAGCCTGATTCATAGGCATGTGTTTACCTATTTCCATAGGATGGGAAAAGAACCTTTACTTTAGCTTATTAGCACCGAAGGCAGGACGGTTTGTTTTTGGGATTCTAACAAGTATCCTGAAGAGCAGCGGCTGCTGTTCCAACCTGCAGTACTACCGCCAACTGCAGCACTATCAAGTTTTCTTACAGTAACTACGACACAGCTCAATAGGTGTCCGAGTCAGCTCAAGCTGCTACGTATGACAAAATACCAGAGATGGGGCGGCTTAAACAACAAGAAATTATTTCTCACAGTTCTGGAGGCTGGGAAGTCCAGGATGAGGTGCCTGCCAATTTGGTTCCCCTGTGAGTGTCCTCTTCCTAGCCTGCAGATGGCAGCCTTCTTGCTGTGCCCTTACATGGCAGACACACAGTAGGCTCTGGTCTCTCTTCCATTCCTCATAAGAATACTATTTCCACCATGGGGGCCCCACCTCATGACTGCATCTAAACCTACCTCCCAAAGGCCCCACTTCCACATACCATCACGTGGGGGTTAGGGCTTCAACACGTGGATTTTGGAGGGACACAGCATTCAGTCCATAACAATGGGATAACCTCATATATTAATATATTTATAGGACCTGTATAGGTAAGCTAAGCTGTAATAAATTGGCCTAATAATGTGCTTTTCCACAATAATTATGGAGGTACATCAGAATCCCCAGCAGCTTATTAAAAGCAGAGATTTCTTGGCCTGACCTCCAGAGAATCTGATTGAGTAGGTGGGGGCAGAACCTGAGAATTTGCATTTCTAACAAGCTTCCAGATGATGCTGGTGTGGTCTGAGAACCATAAGTTAAGAACCACGGATGCAGGGGTTCTCTTTGGAATGTTAATATCAGTTATGGTTCTTTGGGCCCATATTGGCTTTTCAGTAAATACCCATTTTGTGCTGAACACATTTGAAATGTGTCATTTGTTTATACTCAGATGCATACTTAAGATACTTAATAAGCAGATGGATAGATCTGCTGATGAGAGGGAGGCTGCTTCGTGCTGTGAGCAACAAGGGAGAGTCATTAATGCGGTAGGTTTGATCAGCTGATGTGTGGCTTCACAGGTCACCAGGATTTAGGAGAATGTCTGCTGACATCCTATCCTTACGAATTTTATTTTAGAATATACATTTAGTCATTAAAGTTGCTGAATTCGGCTATTTTACATCTACAAGCACACTGCAAGAGTGTGAACCGAGATCAAATTCTGACAAAGCTTAATATCAAGCACTCGAGCAATGCTTAGCATTTGTGTTCAAACTCATTTGTCCCAAATCACACTTGGTTAAATTTTAAAGCATGGCTCTGTCATGGGATAGCAGCATCTTTAAAATTTACTTCAAGTACACTTTGGAATGTAAACATACCTTATTTAGCTTTACAAAATATTCCAGTCCAGCTTCCAAAGGATTTGTATCACAGTTCATCTAAAAGGGAAGAACACATTTTAAATCTTAGATGTGTGTAAATCATTTCGGTAACATCATTTCCATGTATTATTTTTTAGGGAAGAGAACACTTTTTGATTTTGAATATAGATTCTGAAAAAGGAAAATTATGGACTGTTCTCTAAAGTGATTTTTTTAAAATCTAAAATTCAACTGTACCCTTTCAGCAAATACTGTTATTTGAATAGCAAGTTAGAAACTAAAGTCCACAGTTTGTTTCCATGGCTCTTTTATTGTAATAAACATTGAAGGGATAACACAACATGATGTTCCTCCCCGAAACAAGAATTTCATATGTTTTTATGTAATAATCTTACATAATTAGGTTTTGAAAAGTTATGAAGTAATTTACTTATCTTACAATTAGCCAGGAATCAGGATAAATACAGGAGAAAGCAGATGGTAGGAAAATAGCTTCCACAGAGTTCAGGAAAGGGGAAAAACATAGGTTGAATCTCAATCTTTTCAAATACAGTTCAGTTATTACAATAACTTCAAGTCAGAGCTAAAGCCACGACTTGGGACTAGACCTGGAGTTAACGGCTTTTCTTTGTTTATTTTGTTGTCACTGGTATCTCTTGTTCCAAGAGAACAGTTCTAAACTCCATAAAATGTAGCCAAACTTAACAACAACAACAACAAAAATGACAACACAGCCCTCGCATAAACAAGATGAGTAATGTAAACTTGTTTTACACGATATAAAATTTTGTCTTGTATTTTCTAAGCAATTTGAGCAACTCTAAAATTATTTTTTATCTGCTCAAAGTTTCAGAATTTGTCCAGGAAAAAATAAAATTGACACAAAGCACAGAAGATTGATTGCTGTAATAACACTAGAGGGCGTGCTGGCACTGCTGGGAAATGGAGGAACGAGATGGAGAAAAGCTCTAAGAGGACGGCTCCCAGAGAGGAGGCACGAGAAAATGAATGGCAAGAGGGTGGAGATGTGCTTATCTCCAAAGGCTGCTTCTGGTGCTTGATTCCTTCAGGAGTGTGGAGACAGAGTTGTCCTCTATTTCTCTCCCTGCTACAGCCTCATCTAGGCTGAGAGTCCCTTAATAGAGCACCTCTCCGGCAAAATGACAGCTTGCCTCAGATTCCTTGTTCTTGCAGTGGCTCCTGGAGGCTGCCCTCCCCACCTCAGAGCCCACTTGCTTCTACCCAGTGTCTAAATTCCCAAGGGGCCCTGACTGTGCTTTCAAATCCACTTTGCTCTCCATTCAAATAGAATGTTAAAATCATTCTATTATGTGCTAGGCACATTATAGACTAACATCTATGATAATTCTGTAGGATAAAGAGTATCTCTGTTTTATAGAAAAGTACGCAGCAGGTGTGGAGGATTAAGTGCACAGAGTAGGTGGTGGAGGATAAAGTCAAACCCGAGACCCCACTCTGAAGTACACTCTTTACCACATCCCTTATCTCACCTCTCAGGCCTAAAACCTCACTGTCTTCTGTGGAAACAACTAGCGAATCTGAAAAAATGAAGGGGTCCAGAGATAGCCTGCCACATGGGAGATAAAACAGAACAGAGTTTGAACCACCTTCTGGCCACTTCTGTGTAACCTGGACCAAGTTGTTTACTTTCTTAGTGTGATTGTGTGTCGAATAAGGATAATTCAGATACCCTGACTCCCAAGCCCTTGCCCTAGAATCACAATTAATACCTTCTTCAGGAGAGGTGAGAAGGTGAGTGAACTCATACATATGAAAATGGAGTGTAACTACTATACAAATAGAAACCCTTAGTGCCCATGATTAATGGTAGAAGTAGGCTAGACCAACACATACTAGATTGTCTGCTCTGCTTCTCAGAAAGACACCTTTTGTTTTAATTTCCCCCAAAGGAGCATGGTAAGAAGAAAATGAGGATGGGCAACATGACAGAGGAGGAGGAAGAACTTGGAAGGTGGTCCTCGAATTGTGTGGGGTAGGCAGGCTCCCTGGGAGCAGCTATAGCTCCACACACAGAGTCAGACGTCCAGGGCTCCCCGCTAAGTAAGAGGAATCAGGCAGAATAAACACTATGTCAGAATTCCACTGAACTTTCAACTGGGAAATTGAAAAGAAAAACCTCTTTCCCTAATTAAATAAAGTTATCTAACAATACATAATTTCTCTTACTGCCAGAGCCAATGTTAAAGCAGTTAAAATCAGCCCTTGTATAAAAATCAGATACAATACACATAAAATTTTAATGAAGATGCTAGCATTTCAAACCTCTGACCCCCAGGCTCTGAAAGCTTTCTCCAGTCTTAAGGCATTCATCGCATATGTTCCAAAATTGTCAATTCCCTCCTCCTGGCCTGCGTTCATGATAATGTTATAAAGTGCTGCAGAATCTTCTCGTCTGTGGTACAGCTCCCAACCCAGCTCACCTGAAATAAACCCACAAATGCCATACCAGAGTAAGAACAATGACCACTAGGTCTAACGTGCATTAGCTAAACCATATAAATAAATGGAGAGGTTCCATTTATGCAGCATAGACACTGCTGAGTTTTGAGTTTTAAAACACCAGTTCACACAAAAAAAGTTGCAACAAAACCCCACGGCAAAGGGGCCTGCCATATCACAGATGCATTCATGCCCAATCTGCTCTCTCATACAGAGGGTGGTATCTAGGACAACTCTTCTCATGACAGAAAGATTGTAATGACCCTTGACCCCAGGTTCATAATGTTGAGTAATTATCATGGCACAGTTTATCAAGATAAGGGGTTCAAGGTTTAGCAACTTGGGCCCCAACTCCTTGCCCCCAAATCACGAGGCTTAAAAATATAGGCAACTGATATTTATTCAAATGGTCTTCATTGTGGGATAGCCATAGTCTCTAATGCACCCTATTCCCCACTCATCACCCACTTGGTCATTTCATTCACCATTAGAGCTGTAGGCAAAAACCAAAGGAAATTCAACCTAACCTCGTCTGCTTAGTTTTTTATTCTGCTTGTGTTTTATTCTGATTACTACTTTGCCAATTAGGTGGAAGAAGGGTGGGGAAAAGCAGACGCCCAGGAAAGGGTGGTGGCCTTTAGGCTGTGTGTTCTCCTTGTTCCCCCATGTCGAGGACTAATGGTAACATGTTTTTCCAGGACACTCCAGAACATGAACAACATGTAACTGAATCAATGCCTGGGCACCAAGTACTCCTTCTGTGAAGGGACAGGGAGGTCTAGAGGAAGTTAAAAATGAGCCCAGTGCATCAATGGGGAACCAAAGAACTCTGTTTCGAATGCCTACTAAGCACAAGGTTGGGGGCTATCTGAAGACGTCCCTAATGTATGTAGAGTCTAGAAGGAAAGATGGATAGTGGTAATTCTTTAAGAGAGGTGCCTGGTATAGTTCAGATGGTCTCTATGGGAGACGATCTATGGGAGACCATCTTGAATGTTCTCAGATTGAGTCAGCTGGACAAAATATTCCTTCCAAACACTCCAGTACCCATCATCTTCCCATTTTCCCATCTACCCTTCCAAATGGTAGGCAGCTACAGGACTGGAATAACAATTGGAAATCTGTGGAATGACTCTCTCAGACTAGGAGTGAGTAGACAGAATTGTCATAAAAGTTGGGCAGGGGAAATCTTCCTCCAAAATTACACTGATGACTGTGTGTGTGTGTGTGTGTGTGTGTGTGTGTGTGTATGTGCAAATGTACATTTCTGGTAGCTTCTTTTACGTTTTAGAGACTTATTCCAGGTTATTTTCCAATTCTTACCAGTATAAGATATCCTAATAGCAGTGACGGGAATGTTGGAAATCTTTAAAGACTTGGTTTGAAGAAACTTGAAAACATCATCACTAAGGTCTTCAGAGGTCAGTTTCTGAAGCACCTTTCTGGTATGTGGCCCTGCAACTCCAAGGACTCCAAGCTCATCGGTGATGTTTCTAATTTCAACATCATACCCACCTTTGACTGCCTCTTCTTCAATCCACCTGCATTTGAGTCATAAACATTGTGTTAAATCTTGCTTGAACAAGGCATGTTAGTAACATACTATTTCTCTGAAGACATGCTCTGTGTCTACAATTACCAGAAAGTCCCCAGGGTGTCATTTCATATAATCACCTAATTTTCAAAGTTGAAGAAACTGAGTCCCAGAGATGTTAAGTGATTCTCTCCAAACCACCCACTTACAAATTTGGGGGTAATTTTTCACAGTACAGAAGGATCCTTCAATTTAAATGAGCTCTGCCGTACCATTATTTTAAACAGTGACAGCCCCATTGCATTTAAACTAATGAGTCAATCTTCAAAAATTAACTTAAATCCGAATTTTCTCTAATACCTGTACACAGGAGGCACACGTGTGCTGCTGAAAGTTAATAATGTGCCTGCCACCAGACACAGAATTGCTTTGACAATCACAAGGAAAAGATTGAAAACTCTAAAGACGAGTTTCAGTTTTCCAAGTCTTGAAGAATTATTGGAACCTGGTTATGGAGTTTGTTTATAATTTATTGAGCAGTCCCTAGAGCTACACATAGCTATCATAAAACAACCATCTGGATTTACACAAAGCAAAGCTACTAACATGGCCCCCAATACATCTTGGCTTGGAGGGTGTAATTTACATCATTATATAACCAGAGTGAGAACCTGTCAGTAAGATATTTATTAACCAATAATATTCCAATTTTATTTCTCAAATACTAGACTAAAGACTACAGATTTTATAGTAATCAGTAGATTAAGATTCATGTGAAGGATCGACTTGGCAGGTCAACGACTTAGATCCAGCTGTGGACCAGAGAGCACAAAGCATGAACTAGGGAGACTATCACCCAGGAACACAGCTTACTGAAGTGGACTGAATGTGGGCATCAGAATCAAAAAGACTGGCTTGAGCAAGTTCCTTTAACCTAAACTTCAGTTTCCTCACTTGAAAATGGGAATAGCGTATACCGTGCAGCTATACCTCTTAAGAGAATTAATTGAGATAATGTGTAGAAAGAGTTCCAACACATTGATGATGCCCAATAAATGGGAGTTAGTCCTATTAGAACTATAGACAGATCTCCTCTTAGAGGGGAGTGGAGACGAGGTCCCTCACTTAAAAGTTGTACTTTCAACTTTGGTAAAAGAAAAAAACCTCAATTTAAGGTTGAGTCGATGTATAATTGACATAAAATTTTCTTACTAGGTGTGCACTTACCTAAGATCATGAAGTTCTGATCCAGAACCAGTTATTAATAGAAACTCACCAGGAGATTGGTGAGAAACAGTCAACTCAGCATACACTCGACCTTTTGGTGTTAACATGTGACTTATATTTGTAAAACCCACCTACACAAAAGAATTTAAAATTATCTCAGGATGAAATAAAAATCGTATGTATCCTTTTAAAACAACATGGAGATAAAAATGTGGGTGTCAACACTGAAAAACATCTGAATCTTATCATTTGTATCAATTATGTGAACTATCTGTAAACCTAAGCCCAAGATTAATTTTGAAGTTCTTAGTTGAAATGCTTATTACAATGATTTGTCATAAAAATTATACTTCAGTCAATTTTGCAGGTCTTATTGACACAATTAAGCAAGGACATAAGGTCCTTGGATGATAATTCATTCAACAAAACTTTAAATTGAAAAATTATCTAGAATACTCTTGGTCAGTTGAAGAATTCTAGTGTTCATACAGAAATCATTAGGTGGACTACAATAAGGCACTGGTTTAAAAAAAGAGAGAAAGACTAGAGTTAAGTGGGCCAGAATCCTGAACCTTGTACCTTTATAAGGTTATTTACCTTTGGAATGACATTTGCAAAGAGATGGTCCAACAGTCTAATAGAGTCTTGGCCTTTGACGTTAAACTTGCCAAATGGTGACAGGTCAATCACCCCTACTCTTTGCATAACCTGTTTATACTCAGAGCCCACAGGCTCAAACCAGTTTGTGCGGCGAAAACTTGGTCTGAAACACAATGTTTGTCATAAAACAATTGTCATTCATTTCCAGAAAAATTACAGAACCAGGATATTTTAACAAACCTATTCATCTAGTAGTAAATCCTATTTTGGAGGAAAAATGCAACCTAAAATTCTGTTCTGCAAATCACACGTCTATGTTGGAATCTGACTTTTTAAAGTTATTCATCTATCCCTTTGACCCATTTCATAGTGAATGAAGTTTTAATTAACTAGAAAAATAGATAGGACCCATGGTCTCTCATATCTGGAAGAGAGCTTAGAAGTTAACCCGTTCTGTGGTTTCGAACCTTGGTTATATATTAGAGTCACCTAGGGAACATTTAAAAATACCATTTTGGGGGGACATAATTAGATCAGCATATAAGGGGGTACAGCTATCTTCTCCAATACTTCTTATACATTAATGCAAATACAAATCACTTGACTTGTTAAAATGCAGATTCTGATACAGCAGGTCTGGGGTGAGGCCTGTCTCCTGCATTCTCACAGGCTTTCAGGTGATACTCCTGCGGTTGACCCTCACCTGCACTAAGCAAGGAGCTGGTCCAGGATCTGCATTTTTTAGAGAAAAGGCACAAAGTGACTTCCAAGGCCTTTGTGTTATTTAATGACAGAGCTGGGCCTGGAACAAAGGTCTCCTGCTTCATTATGCAGGATCCTTTCTACTTTACGAAGTGGACTTCTAATGTGGTATTTTAACTTCAGAGCAGGATGCTCAGTCTGCAAAATGAGTTTTCAGTAGTTTAATTATTAAAATAGTAGAAGAAACAAGCCAGATCGAAATAGCAGAAGGTGAAGAATGGATCTGGCATTTACCTGAGTCATTTAGGTAAAACAAAAGCAGCATTTTGCCCCCAGATAATCTAGACTTGCGGCCTACAGAGGCCAAATTCATTCATTAGCAACTGGCCCTCTACTATACTTTGCACCATTTAGATCTGGTCTTAAGGAGACACCAAAACCTGTTTAAATAAGCAAAATGAAAAAAAAAAGGTAACTTAATTTCTAGATTTGCTTTTTGTTTTCTCTTGGTTTATGAATTCTGATGAGAAAAAAACATAATCACTATTAATCCCAAGTAAAACAACAGCAACAACTTTAGAGGAATTCAGAGAATTGTTTTAGTGACATACTTTATGTTTTAGCTTAACCTAAAGATGTCGAGTAAATGATCTTTTCACTTAATTTATCAACAGTATATATAATTTTCATGACTCAGTGACACACACTAGAAAGCAGTTGCTTTGATAAATAAAAAATCCACATTTCCATACTATTTCCATGCAAAGTGATTTGACCAGGCATCTGAAACCAGGACAAACAGTTAGGAGCCAGCTGAAAGCATGTGGGGATTTTGACAGGTTGGGAAGTTTCCTCTGACCTCCTGGAAAATGCCAAACTTCACCTGGGCCGGCTGTAGGACTCTCGTGGCCACATGGATCCTAGATGTAGGCCAATGTCATGCAGGATAGACTAATGGCTCCACAACCAGAAAATAACTGTTGTAGGAAAAGGCTCACTGCTTTTTGGGAAGGGTGGAGTGATGGGGTGGGAAGGGGCACTTCTCTGATTTCCTTCCACTCCACCTCTGAAATTTCATTCTGCAGTCAGAGCCACGGGCAGGTTAAGTCATTCGCTTACCTGTACTGAGTGTCCTGGCCTGGTATGTAGAACCAGTGTGGCTGCTCCCAGCCTGCATGGAACCCCATGGAACATTTAGACTCCAGGGTTTTATAAAGCCCACTGACTCGCTCAGTCGGCCGCCCGGCAAACCGTTCTTCTTTAGGATAACCAACTGAAAAACGAACACCAGTACTCTAAATAGCTTATAACCAAAACTGTAAAACACTTTTGAAGGATTCAGAAAATAGAAAACACAGTGCTTAAAATCCAGAAGCATATACATGTATTAGATTTATGTAAAAAAAGGAAAACACCCTCAACGCGGTCATTTATATTGATCATCAAAGGGTAAAGTACAAATAGATTTAAAACAAAATTACTGATGCACTCTATGCATTAAATATATACATTAGTATAGATTCCTTGTTGGGTCTGAAAAACACATGCTTTTAGATTCTCTAACCACTCCTGTCACAATGCACAGAATAAAAAGCAGATAACGTCAAAGGTGCTGCGAGTCATTTCAGTACACACTCTGTAGACAACAGGAAATTTGCACTTTACCAATATTGTTGAATCCATATGACTCTCTTGCTTTGGCCTCAGTGTACTGAGTTGTTGTCCATTTGCCATAGCGATTGGGATCCAATTCTATCAGATCAAAAGGAGGTTCTCCATGCAGGATCCAGTCACTGAGATATTTCCCTACCCCACCAGCGTGGATTATGCCATATCTTTCAAATACAGAGATAAATATCCTGTTACTAACACATGTTGTTTTCAAACAATGAAACATGTCTAAATATTTTACAGGGCCTCAAAGTTGGGGTGTTCTGTGTTATTCAGAACAATCAATACAATCTGTATGCTATACTTTTTTTCCTCAAAAAAATACGTTTAGGCATCTAAATTAAAAGTGCCTGACTTGATAGCGATAGCAAGTTTGTTTTCACAGTTTCAAGAGATGTATACCTGCAGAATAGCCCACGGCTCTTCAGTAGCAAGGATGCTCACTTGAGGAGAATGTGGGAAAGAAAGCAACAGGCAGATGTGGCTGACAGCTCGTCAGCCCTCTTGAGCTGTGATTATCCTGACTAATAGAAACCTTGCAAGAGAAACACATACACTGTACAGTGACATGCCCATCTCCTCATCACTTGAATTTATTCAAGTGCCCTTAGGCAACGACTTCTGTGCAAGGATCTTGGGCCATTATCTTAGAAGCATTCAGATAAGAGGCACTCACCCAGGGATTTGTGGGAAAGAGGCCGAAAGGAACACTGGCCACTGTATTTTATAACTAATGGGTCACTTGGGGGAGAAGGTGGGCTTGTTTTTTATTCCCATATGAAGATGCTTTAAAACAAAGAACATGATTGTGGCAAATAATTTGATATAGACGGGGTATCACAGTGTGCCGTGTGCTATTCTACCCACTCTCTCTTGTCTAATGAAGGACTTTACTGTGAGTCTATCTGTGCTTTAAATTCAGAGAAGCTTCTGAGGACTTGGATGAGCAGGGAGTCGTGGGGAGATGACCAATAAAAGGAGCCACATGAGATTGCAGATTGCTGCAGCCACTATGGAAAACAGTATGGAGGTATCTCAAAAATCTGAAAATGGAACTACCTTATGATCCAGCAATTCCACTCCTAGGTATCTATCCGGAGAAATCCAAAACTCTAATTCAAAAAACTTTATGCACTTCTATGTTTATTGCAGCATTATACACAATAGCCAAGACATGGAAACAACCGAAATGCCCATCGGTGAATGACTGATTTAGGAACTGTGGTACATTTATACAATGGAGTATTACGCAGCCATAAAGAAGAAACAAATCTTACCATTTGCAACAACATGGATGGACCTAGAGAACATTATGTTAAGTGAAATAAGTCAGACAGAGAAACACAAATACCATATTATCTCACTTATATGTGGAATCTGAAGAAAAGAATAAATGAATGAATTAATCAGAAACAGTTTTGGAGACATAGAGGAAAAACTGAGGGTTGCTAGATGGGAGGGGGTGGGGATAAGGGGGAAGGTGAGGGGATTAGAAAACAGTCAGTAACCACAAGATGGCCACGGGGTTCTGAAAATTAATTTGGGGAATGTAATCAATAATGTTGTAAAGAGTTTGTAGGGTATCCGATGGACACTTGTCTCATTAGGGAGACCACCTCAGGGATGATGTAGATGCCTGATCACTGCATTGTACACCTGAAGCTGAAGCTGAACAATAATGAATTTCAACTACAAGTTTATATATATATATATATATGAATATGTGTGTATATGTATGTACTTACAAGAAGCGGAGTACAGCATTAGGAATAGAGACAGTGGAAATGTAATGGCTGTGTGCGATGTCAGAGGGATAGTGGAGGGGGGAGGGGGGTTCACACAGTGTGTGAGGGATATAAATGATAAACGTCTAAGTATTACTTTGTCTTGTGCACCTGAAACTAATAATAAAAAAGAAAGGAGCCACATGAGTGGACCTCAAAATGCAGGAAATTCCAGTATCTCAAATGATAGCAACTTAGCAGCCAGAATCATGGGTTCTAAGTGCTTGGGAGGACCTTACTGAAGACTGGAAAAGTTAACTAACTTTTTTCCACAACAAAATACCAGTTTTGCTATTTTATAAAAATAAATGCCTGAATTAGTTATAAGGCTATTTCTCAGTAGAATAAAAAGGCAGCAATTGACACTTCTCTGGATAGTTTAAAAAAGAGACATGGATCATCCAAATTACCCACAAAGAAAGCAAGAAAAATTATCAAATATGTGCTTAAAATAATTGTGAAAGATATGCTTAAAGTGCTTATTCACTTATCCAGGCCCAATGTATGATATACAATAGTTGCCATTTTTGAAAGCGAGAGATACCGTTTATAACACCTGAAATTATATAAAGTTTCACTAACATTTACTGAGAGTGTTTACCGTTTACCAGGCACCGTTTCCGTCTAACATGTACCAGCTGATTTATTCTTTAGCAACTCTATTTTACCAAGGTGCAAGCCAACCAGCACACAGGGGTTAAATAAGGCCATACTGCAATAAAGAGCAGACTCAGGATACAGACTCGGTCATCTGACCCCACTGCACACTCCCTCTTATTAGACATTACTTCTACAATAGTTCTCAATCACTTTTCAGCCAAGACACACATGACAGAATCCACATCGTTGGCAGACTCCTTGGGCATAGCCAGGGTTGTGCTTTGGTTTCCTGTGGACTCACATGGTGTCCTTTCCCTTTCAACAATGCACAGGAGCAAACTAATGCGGCAGAGTGCTGTTATTTGGGGATAGCCCTGAATCAAGTCTAATTTATTTTTAAAAAGAAAATCCTTTGCAAACTTCAGCTCTCTTACCATTAACAAATTATGCCACACAAATCTTGTTATGAAACTTCTATTGAGAGCCCCTAGTTTAGTAGCTAAACGTATAAAAGCATAGAGTAAGGAGATCTGGGTATGATTTTTGTTCTACTACTACTAGCCATGTGACCTTGGGCAAGTTGTGTAACCATCCTGAGCTTTAGTCTTCACATGTGCAGATTTTTTACAGTGCTGGTGGAGAATTCATTGACGTGGAGTAGGCAAGCACCATCTGGAGCTGTTGGGCCCTTGTATAACTAACAACAGAGTATGCCTACGTCCAATTGATAAGATTTTCACAAGGAAGTAATGTAGGAAGTGGAAATAGAAGGGTACTTGATAAGGAGAGAAGAGTTTGGTTCTTCTTCCATCCCTAGCATTAATCTGCAGGACTAGCTTCTTCTACATGGCCCAGCTGCTATGTTTTTTTGAGTGTTTGTGACTGCTTTTTATGACAACTCTGTTAAACTGTCAGATGTTACATCTTAAAGCACTGTCAGCTCTTTAAATGTGCTGCTTATAATCTGTTCTAAGCCAACAAAACTAGTTTTAATTCAATTCATGAAACATTTGGAGGCATTGTGGAAGTCACCTAGAAACAGAAAGACTTATTAGAACTGTGATGAAACAAAATTAAAACAGCTTTATTGGAGGGTAAGATGTGAGTAAGGTCAGTGAGCACTGGCATATATGTAGACATTTTGCAAATACATATTCTCTGCACTGGTTGCACCAGAATAACAGACAACACTGAAATGAAGATTCTTGGGCCCCTCTCCACACTATAGAATCAGAATCTATAGAAGTGATGTCTGGGAATCTGTTTGCTTGTTGGTTTCCCAATCAACACATCGTTAGTGACAAATAATAGGAATTCATAGATAAAATATAAAGGTGGGTGAAACACAAGCAAGGGACTAACCACAAAGTTGAGATTCTGTTTTTTAACATGCCCGTCAGGCGATTCTGGTGCTCAGCCTGATATAGGAATCATTGGCCTTCAGTATCATGGAATGGATCACTGATAAAAGCTGGGAGGGGCAGCCAGTGCGAGCATTCCATCATATTACAGAAGAAATATCTTAGCTATTGTGAATAATGCTGCAATAAACATAGTGGTACATATATCTTTATGAATAAGTGTTTTCAAAATTTTTTAGGTAGACACCCAGAAGAAGGATTGCTGGGTCATATGGTAGCTCTGAATTTTTTGAGGAACCTCCAGATAAGAACCATATGATTTCACTCATATCTGGGATATAAAACAAAAGGCAACAAATGGACAAACAAAACAAACAAACTCATAGATACAGACAACAGAATAGTGGTTACTAGAGGGAAAGGGGAAGATGAAGAAGGTAAGGGGGTCAAAATATGGTGACAGAAGGATACTAGATTTTGAGCACACAGTAGAGTATACAGATGTCTTATTATAAAGTTGTCCATCTGAAACTTATATAATGTTATTAACCAATGTTACCACCAATAAATTTAACTCAAAAAAGGAAAACTAAACATTCTGAACTTCAAAATTAAAAACTTTGTACTTCAATGGACACTATCAAGAAAGTGGAAAAACCCACAGAATGGGAGAAACATTTTGCAAATCATATATCTGAGGAGGGTCTTGTATCTAGACTATATAAAGAACCCTTAAAACTTAATAGTAAAAATACAAACAATCCAAATTTTTAAATGGGCAAAAGTTACAAGTGGACATTTCTCCGAAGAAGATATACAAGTGATGTACAAGGGAAACACTCCCACAGGCACATGCCTCCCTATAGATTCTAGAGGTGATGACCTAAGCCCTCAGTTACATTCTACCTTTCAGTCCCATATCTCCATCTGGTTTTCTCCCTCTGGATATCCCACCGATCTAAACTTAACACCTCAAACCCAACCTATCAAAAATGGCATTCCTTATATTCCTGGTTCTCTCTCCCCATGTTCCCAGCATGCAACCAGGGGTCAAGTTAGAAAGGTTGCATCACTGGTTATTTTTATCTCTTTCTCAAGACCTAATGCAATTGATCACCAAATCTAAATAATTTTATTTTCTGTCTCTCAATCCTCACTGCTGCTTCCTTGGTTCAGACCCCAGCCTCTCAGCTGTTGGCCAAACAGCACCCCAACCAGCCTTGTGCCTCAGCTTTCACTGCCTTGTTCTAAGCTGTAGCCCAGTGCTAGTGATAGCCCTGGCACAGAGCTGGCAATCATTGAATATTAGCTGAATAAATAGCTAAATAAAAGGAAGAAGAAAAATAAGATATTAGAAGTTGTAATATGACAGTAAATGAGGCATGACATTAATAATCATGAAATTAATGGCACAAATATTAGAGATGAAACATAAAATGGGTGCTGGAATTGTAAATAGTAAGCAACCTGAGAAATTATAAAGAAACAATCATGTTGGACAAACATGAATTATGGTGAAAACTGCATCAGATATGTTATGCATTTGATATTGTGAATTATCTTCGTTACATTGTGTTATGAAAACATCCTTGTACAATTGGGGCAACTGACCTATCTGAACATATACTGCCATGAAAAGAGACATGAATAATGGAAATGACAGGAAATATACAAACTTCAAGGACAACATTGCCCTTCTGTATGAGAATCTTTAAAACCTATACAAGTGATTAAACCATTATATAGTCAGGGCTTTAAGACTGAAAATTTTTATTCCTCCCATTTCATTGGTTGTGAAAGGGATAAAATTCTCTGTACCCTCCACCCGCACCACCATTTTCCATTTTTGGCCCAAGATTATGGGACAAGATTTGTCTAAAATACATGACTCTGTAAAAAATGGTGAATTACATGGAGACACTCACCCAAAGCCTATAGCCACCCAGTAGTTTCTGACCCCCTGATGGGGCCCCACCATGGGTAGGATGTCAGGAGAATAGGTGATTGGACCGTTGACGATATTGATGATGTCAGCCTTTTTCAAGACTGGAACCATTTCCATGGCCGCTTCGACATGTTCCATAATGCGGTCTAGATCAGACTCAAAGAGCTCCTTTCCAAAACCTGAAAGGACATGCCATTGTGATCAGGATGCCACAGCTGCTCTGACAAATTACTCTAAAGGTTTCAGTATTTAATCCAATCACAATTTAAAAAGAACGAATAACAATTATTTGGTTTGTCAAGAGAGACCTTTTTTCCTTCAAATAACCATAAAAGTCTACTTCATCCTTCCAGGTGAGGGCAAGTGGGAGTTTACAAAGTCATGTCAGGTCACTGGGGATAAGTGGCAAACTACTCTAGGGGCTGGGATGATGGATTCTAGACCCCTTTTAACTCTCAGTAGGGAAGGAATGGCATGGAAACCTCCTTCCCCACGCCCGCTCCCAGACACATGTGAGGGGCAGAGTTCTGTGAAAAGAGTCAGAGCCTCAGTGTACAATCATCTTCTCAGCCCTAAAAGGCATTATGATTGAAGGCAGGGCCACAGACAAACTTCTAAAAGAACGTGTCCACCAGTACAGGTGATTTCCTCACAAAGCAGTGGCCAGTTTCTTCTCGCTCCTCTCATGAACTGCACGTTGGGTCAGTGGTAGGGAGGCCTGCAGATCACCAGGATTGGGCCAGGACACGTGGGTGCTCAGGGCCAGCCAATAACCTGGCTCCCTGTCTGACTGGAATTATTTAAATATGTGTTCAACATTTCTTTGGAGGAGAGGCTGCCAACATGGGGGAAGAGCAGAGGGGAAGGCTCCCAGGTGGCAGATCAGCACTTCCTCTGGGATTAGGAGCTATTCCGCTCAGGCCCAAGTCAGCAGAACTAAAACCCTCAGCTAACTGGCCCGACTTCGGTGGAAGGCACTTGAATAATCACTTGTTGTGCCATGGGCATAGGTGTTCGAGGAGGAGTAGGAAGGAGGGACTCATTCCCGATCCCAAATAGCTTATGAAAGTGTGATTCTAGAAAGCACAATTTCCTCCATCTCATTATATTCCCTATAACATTTCAGTGTCCCGATGACATTTTAGCTCCTTTTATAGAGCTAAACCTTGAGGTACTTCATTAGGTGACCCAATCTTTAATCTGGCACTGTAGAAACATTTCGTGAAAAACAAAAACAGGTCCTTCGCCCTTACAAAACTTGAAACTACGGTACCTCCTGCTTTCCCACGTCCACTTATGTGGTAGGGGAGGGCTTCAGTGTGCAGTCCCAACCTACCTTGCTCTTTGATAGACTCTGAGGCTTTCATTCTTAGTAGGCTGGATATCCTGTCTCTGATACCTGTCGTGTTTCCAACTGCTCAAGCACAATAGCAACTACACCCAAATTTGGAATCTCGACTCAGCAGGCAGGGGCGTAAGGAAAGATTGAGGACGGAGGAGGTTCATGTGGGCAGGTAAAAATTACCTGGAGTCTCCCAAAGCAGAGGGGAGCATGTTTCTTCAGCGTCTCCACCACTACCTGTCTCTTCTCTCTTTACTCCCTGCTGTGATCGTTCAACCAGATAAGAGAACAAAGCTTACCTCAAACTGCGCACCTCCAATGCCCCAGGTATTTGATAGTCTAGTATTATGGTGTCATCTTATTCTATGCCAGCCACTAGCCACAGGGAGGATAAAATATACATATGTGACCTGCACACACTTTCATTTGCTGAACCCACCTGGAGGGACTCCACTGGTGACCCACGAGTCCTGAACTTTCATTTTCTCCTGACTTTCATATGGGCCAAACAAAAGCCCATCCCTTTCCTGTCGGAGGTAATAAGATCCTTCCAGGTCACGGAGCACAGGGAGTTCTCGTTTCAAAGCTTTCACTTCAGGGATAGTCGATGTAACAACGTATTGATGCTGAACCGGAATGAGAGGATGCTCTAGTCCAACCATCTTACCTACTTCACGAGCCCAAAATCCTTAAATAAAAAATCATTTTTAAATGTCACCACATATATAAACATACTACATCTGACACTGATAGTAGCAATTTATTTGAAAATAAAATAGAAGACTTCAGTACCAACGGCAAAGTCTAAAGGATGTCATAACAACTTTAAATTTTTTGTCATTGCAAAATTGAATGGTGGAAGAGAAGACAAAATTTTACATTGCCTCAAAGTTTTAAAGATAATTCTTTAATCTAACAGAACTTCATTCTTAAAAAAGTATTTTGCTCATAAGCAAAGGTGGGCAGGAAAAAAACAAAATATTTGAAGGAAAAAATAACTCAAATATGTAAAATGTACAAACGTGGATAAGAAAGACAGTAATGAACTGACCGTATTTGTAGAACAGGGACGATCAGGCAATGGAAGAGGTCCCTATTTTGATGTGACCAACATAATACATCGTAATCGTGTATAAAGCCCTGCAAGTCAGTCTCTTTGTTCCTCAGGCCTTGCTCTCCCTAAATTGTTAATGCCTAAAACTCCACAAGTACAGAATTGCTCTGCTAACTTAAAATTTGAAAATGTATATACTTTGGAAGAGATAGCACATTCAGTTTTCTCTGTTATTTTAAAATTTTAGTTTAAATATGATTGTAAGATCCTTTCCTGCAACAGTCATGAAGGCACCAGGAGTCCAGAGCAGGAGATGCCAGAGCCTAGGGGAGAGGGTTCATAAACAGTGGGGTTCCCACAACCAGTGTTTCTCACCTGACAGTGCACCTGGGGACTGTCTTATTGGTAGGAACAAATGTTATTTTTTTCCTTTGCAAAAGATAAAAGCAGATAATTTGTGGCTGAAAGTATCCTGGATTCTCCCCCAGGTAACTCTTCAGTGTACAGATTAGAGCAAAAGTCTAGAGAGGGAAAGAGACCTGCCCAAGGAATCGTCACATTTTATTGGTTGTCTTGCTACAGAAAGACTTTATTTTAAAAATCCAAGACTCTTTGATTCTAAAAGGTATTTTAGAATCTAAAATGACAAAAATGATTATTTGTCAGGGATGTGGGTTTGCCTAACCTACCCCTGGATTATTTGGGGGGAGGAGGTTCTCTGTGCTTATTTACTTCATAACAATTTTGAGTAATCATTCAAATGATTATGGAATATTACTAAACTTATTTCTTTCGAGGTTTCACTCTAAATATTTAACTATTTCTGTTTCTGCTTTTTTCCCCCCAGAATCTAATAAGAAGTTCTGAATTCTCTGTCATTATGAAGCTCAGAGCTAGACACAGAATCGTCAGTCATGAGTCAGTCTGGGAACCCAGATTATGTACTCTTATGTGCCATAGTTTATTTCTATTTAACCATCTAAACATCACTCTTGTGTTCTGTTGTTACGTTTTGGTGTAACAACTAAGTTGGTCACACTTGTATAATAGCCCCAGAAATGGGTGCCCACTTGCGAACCAAAATTTTTACCTATAGGCATTAGAGCTGTTTGTTGGCCTTTTAATAATTTAGAGACTTAATTTACTTGTGCAGGAAAATGTGAATTACCAGTGTCAGAACTTTGTAGGAAAATATAGTAAAACCACATATTCTAGTTATGTACAGTAGAGGAGCTTCAAAATATAAAAAGCCAAAATCTTTAACCTCGCAATTTAAAGCACTGCAGTACCCTCAATACATTTGTTTCAATTAAAAACATAAATTGAAGAGTAAATTCTGTCCTATTCAAACATATTTATAAATTTGAGTCTAATTGCTTGCTTATTAGTGTACTTCATCATTAAAATAAAGTGGAAATGCATGCTTAAGTATCATATAACTATATTACTTCAAATCCCATGGAAAGCTCTATGCTATTTTACCCCATGCTAGTGGTGTTTGCTGGTATTCTCTCCTTTATATGTCAATCAAGTTAACCTAAATCTAGCCAGGATTACCCTTCAACCCCTGCTAGATCGATCACCCACCCACCAAGTTCAAAGGAAAGAGAGACAAAGTGGAGGAGTCGTGTAAAATCTACCATTATCACCTGAGAAACACTGAAGAGAAGAGTCAATCAAAACGATCATTTGGAAATGGCTTCCATTTTTTAAAAAAATGCAGTGATTAATAGAAACGGATTTAAAATGAAGCATGCAGGTTCATGGACAAGTTTACTTGTACTAGATGATTTATACAGTGGCAATGATGGCTTATATAGTGACATTCTCTGACGCAGAGTATCAGGCAAAATTAAGCAATTCGTTTTGGATGAACACTAGGCTTCAGGTTGGCACCAGTCACATTTCTGATTTACCATATGAGGAACATTCCTAAGTAAAGTTTACAAAGTTATCTCAAGCTTACAGAGTCAACTGGAAATGAGACCAGGCGAAACATTCATCACTATGCAAAGAAAAAGCTTGCGTCATAATAAATAGCACCTGCCCCGTGGCCCCTGAGCTGCACCTGAGGGCAGGGTAGAAGGAAGGTAGAATTAAACAGTTTTTTAAGCAATACCAACGGCAAGCTAGCCTATTGTACACCAAGAGGTCAGGAGTGTCAGAAACTGTTCCTCAGCTCTGCTTGCTCAAGAGTAAAGTCACTTTATTCTCTTTCCTGTAGAAACACCTACATACTAGAGTTTCTCAAAAGATATTTTGCAGACCATCTGGTACAGACCGTTTAGTACCTGGAGTACTGTTTAAAATACAGCTTCCCACCCAGACCATCTGAATTAGAATCTTTTTGACGTCTGGGACACTTCCCACATTGATTTTTATGCACACCAGCTTGAGAACTAAGCTCTTTGGAAAGTCATTTTACCAGCAGAATGGGTGCTGGATGACTACAGAGCAAATAAAACGAGTTGGGTAATCTTAAGCCCGATGCCAAGAAGCTATGGCAACCTGATGTTATTGCCTCCCAGACCAGGGCATAGACTTTCAAGGAAAGAACGATAATAATCATAATACTAATCATAGTTATAATCATAATACTTAATTTTTTAGTGTTTTCTATGTAGTAAACCCTGTTCTGTTGCCTTATTAGCTCATTTACTCATCATAATAACTTTATGAGATGGGCACTATTAGCTCCATTTTACAAATGAGTAATTTGCCCAGGTCACATGGTTGGCAATACATGTATTTCTGGTCGAGAAAGCCCCACTGCACTGGACAATGCTGGAGACACATCAGCAAATGGACGTATTTTTTACTTTTAGACTTTCCTTTTCATGCATATCCTAAAGACTCAACAGCCTTCTTTTACGATTCCACATAAAGAAACTTCTGGCAGTTTATGGCACAATTGAGTAGATAATAGTGGCCTTTACATCTTTTATACTTTGGTTATATTTCCAAGTCTATATGCTGGCTACTTTAAATTTCAGAACTGGCCTGAGGACTTCGCCTGAATTTATGGAGCATTCTGGTCTCACTGAGTAACTATGGGAAACATTGCACCAGACGTACATTCTCAAATCATGTTGCATGATGCCTTCTGCAGACGGTTGCTTTTATTCATAAAACGGATTTTTGTTAGCTTTAATTCTAGAAGAGGGCATATCTGAACCTTTGCCCACAATTACTGAGGCTTATCATTTGGAGAGCTTTTATACTTTAAGTTTTTTTTCAAAACAGACTTACAATTAATTAAACACACACTGCTCCACACCTTTCATGGACTACCAATATGTAATCAGTTAGATTTTCTCCAGTAACGTTTTCCCAATGGAAGACAAGAGATGGAGGAGAAAAAGAGAAAAAAGATAGATATGGGCCCGAGATATGATCTGAATGAGATAAAGAATTGATGCGATATACAGATGATGTATTATAAAATTGTACACCTGAAACTTATATAATGTTATTAACCAATGCAACCTCAATAAATTTAACTAAAAAGAATTGAGACCACATAGTTCTTCATACAACTCTCAACAAGGAGCTGCCTGGGGTTACAGAGAACTGAGGATGGGAAAGGGAGTAGAAGTGGCTGGGTAAGAGGCTTCAGGAACAAAGACTACAGAAGAATGTCCTGGGCAACAGCTTTCCTGGTGATGACCTGGAAAAACAAATCCCAGACATTAGGTAGCCATTGTGGCTGTGCGTTTACCACTCCACACGGGCCACACTGTCAAACTAAATCCAAAGACTTGTTTTCCCAGGCCAGCACCAGAAGAGCTGTTTTCTAGGACCTCCTACCATTGACCTCTGCTGCCCTGATCACCCCACAAAATTTCACAGTTGCATAAACTATGTACTTCATCGGGTAACCAAAGTCCTGGGTTTAGGTCAGATCTCTTTGGAAAGAATTCTTTCTCTTCAGTGATTCCTTGTTCTTCACAGTTTGTGGTTTAGGAAAAGAGGTATTACAATGGCAATGAACTATGCAAACAAAATTTTATACATTTTAGGAAAACAATGGATAATTGTGTTAAATTAAGGTTTTCTGCATTATTTCTCAAAATATCAGTTGGGAATGTGTGTCTGCCTGAAGCACTGTGTTGAGAAAAATGGTGGGGTTCGTCCAAGCTCATCTGAAATGAGTGCAGTGATCAGTTAGCCATGTCTGCCATGAGTGCTGATATGGAAGTCAGGTTATGTTGGTTTAGTATTTGCTATCACTGTGAATACTGTAAAATGTTTTAGGGGCTGAAAACGTGAGACAAAAAATCCTTGCTACTTGGGAAAGAAAGATGACTGATTTAATTGTCTTAGATATTCTAGCAGAATCTAGACCAGGGAAGCCCAACGACAGTGAGAGGCAGTGGATATCAGATGGCGGTTGTGGAGGGGTGGGGACAAGTGAAGTTCAAAAAGAAAGCAATATTTTATGCCTTTACTTTTATTTTTTAGGCAAGTCATTTTATATTACTGTATTTTGAATTTAAACTGATATCAAAGAAGGCATGAGATTTTGATGCTTTTCAAATGGGGAACATGGGCTAGGAAGATTCAGAAGTACTCATTTAGACTCTTAAATATTGAAGACATGGCTTTTTCTAGAACCACTAAAAGTGTTTCATTAAAAAAATAATGTCAATCAATCAAAGTTACGATTTAGAAGAAAGAATCTTAAGGGTCCATGTTTCTAGTATATACTCACAGCATACTATTTGATCTGATAAATAATAAAGATTGTTTTCACTGTATCATTTAAGAACAGACCACAAGAAAATCAGTTACTGCCTCATGTTTATTTTAGGTTTTAAATTAACCACTATGAACTACTGGTGAATATGTAAAGTATTAGTCCAGTTTAGACTGCATAAGCATTTCACTTGCACAGGAATTCATTTTTATATGTGTGACAGTTGAAAATGACTTCACAGGCAAATGACCTGTTAGAAAGTGTATTAACTCAAAGATCAAAATATCCAAGTCTAAGCCCTGGCTTTGACATAATTGTGTCACTTTGCCAAGTGGCATGACCTTTCTGGACCTTGGTCTCCACAAATGGAAAATGAGTGGATTTTTAGATTATCTCAAATATCCCTTTTTGGGTCACTACTCTGAGTCTAAATTGTAACAGAGCAACCTAAGAAAAGATTATGAAGTATGTTTAAAATGTTCTGAAAGGAAAAGCGGTATAAGATTTTTTGTTACAGTCAAGTAATCAGAAATGGATGAGAGAGAACACAAATGATTAAATCTGTCTTAAAAAGAACCAAGTTGAGAACAAAGAAGATGCTTATGAATGTGAACACTAGAATTTGGTTATTAGTATAAAAAAAGTGTGAACATAGAAAGGAAAAGTAAGTATAATTTGGGAAAACATGATCTGGAGCAGAATAAAATGGAACATGAAGAAGAATGCTAACTTTCTATATAGATAACCAAAGACAGAGTGATACCTCACACACTAAAAGCAAAGTGATGGAGCGAGAGCTTTGAAGCTTAGAAACAGTCGTAATGTTCACCGTGGGAGCATCACAGTGTTTCCTAACAATGTTCACAGTATAAAACATTACTTTATAGCATAATATCTTATTTCTTTGCCACTTGAAAAACCCAACTAAAAAAAAAAAGATATGACACTTACCTGCAGCGTTCACAATTCTATTTGCTCTCATAGATCCCTGTGGTGTTTCAACATCCCATGTTCCATCTGACCTGGCTTTCAGAGAAGTCACTGGTGCAGGATATTTCAAAAGGGCACCATATTTCCTAGCCCCAGCAGCCAAGGCCATAGTTAGAGAGTAAGGATCAATGTGACCATCTCCAGGATTATACAGTCCAGCTAAAATCTAAATCAATCATAAAAGAGTCAATATTCATAGGAATATGTACTTATTATTCAGTGTAACTAACATCCTGCCAGCAAATGTTTAATAAAACTGTACTTTAAAAGTGCACTGGGGCATCAGATTGATCAGTCTACACTTCTTTTTGCTGTATCAAAGCTCAGACCTAGGGAGGACTCACAGTGAGAATTAAGTAGACAGGCTATTTAATAGAGCCCTGTAATTGTCTCCAATATCCATTCTCTCCTCCCCACTAGCAATGAAAACTGAATGTTTATTTAGATACATAGCCACTAAGAACAATGAGTTTCCAATATTTGGCAGCTATTAGTTCTAACTGATAGCAAAAATTAGTACTAAGTTCTGGTCAATGAAATGCAAATGAAAGTGCCATGTGGTAGTTTCCACAAATCATTATAAAAAGACAACTGGCATATGCTCTTGTCCCTTCTTTCATCCTGCTGTCTGGAATGAAGACATGATGGCTGGAGCCCTAGCTGCCACCTTAGAAAAAGAAGATAAGAGTCACACTCTAGGAAGACAGCAATGATTTGGAAGGTGACTGGGTCCCTGAAGTCTTCATGGAAGAGCCAACATTCAAATCCGGACTGTCTAAGTGAAAGAGAAATAAACTTCTATCTTGTTTAAATATTATTTTGGTTTCTGACATTTGCAGTCAAATCTCATACTAACCTATCAATTATTTATATTTAATTATTTAATAGTGTTAATAAATTATATATATACACACACACACTCATATACATATATATACATATATATATATATGGTGTCAGGAAAATGTATACTTGATTAAGTCACTCAGCAATTAATTCTTGAATACCTACTGGGGCTTGAGGCTAGGTACTGTGAGGGAAACAAAGAAGAATGAAACTCAGATGAAACAAGGAGTGTTCACTGTGAAGTAGTATCATTAAGTCTTATTCATTTCAGCAAAAATCTATTGAGCACCAAGTATGAGCAACGAGCTTTTGTCAACCTTTTTTCTGCATCTATTGAAATGACTGTCTGTTTTTGTCTTTTATTTTATTCATGTGGTATACTGCATTGATTGATTTTCAGATGTTAAACCAACCCTGCATTCCTGGGATAAATTCCACTTGTTCATGCTGCACAATCCTTTTTATGTGTTGCGGAATCCAGTTTGCTAGTATTTCATTGAGGATTTTTTGCATCAATATTCATAAAGGATACCTGTCTTTTCTCTCTATAAGACTTCTTTTCTTGTGATGTCTTTGTCTTTTTGGTAGTCAGTAATACTGACTTCATAGATGAGTAGGAAAGGGCTCACTTTTCTTCTATTTTTGGAAGAGTTTATGAAAGATTAATATTAATTCTTCTTTAAATGTCTGGTAGAATTCACAAGTGAAGCCATCTCGGCCTGGGCTTTTCTTTGTGGAAAGTTTCTGATTACTAATCCAACCTCTTGATATAGGTTTAGTTTAAGAGACTTTCTATTTTAACGGAATTCATATTACTGTAGCCTTCCAAATGTCACATTGATGTTTTATAATGGCTGTATCATTACTACAGTGATCCTCCATCTATTTGATTTGGCACCCTGCCCCACAGCCAGAGAATACCTTTCCCAGATGTTTCCATTGCCTAATGCCCTTGAGAAAAATCTGTGATGGTGAGGAGTTCCCACAAAGCATTCCAAGATTGACACATAAAGATATAAGCATATCCTTACTAGTAATGGTGATGGAATTTCAATGCAGACAATGCAATGCCACACTCCTCTGCCATCACACTGGCATCACACAAAACAATGACAAGAGTGTACCAGCAGCCTGTAGACTCACAAGGGCAAACAACTGCAGCACCCAAATCAATGACACAAACCCTCAGGGATCAGAGATACTGCAGTAGTTACCAGGGAGAAACATAAGCCTCTGCTTCCCTGAACAGCCCCACCTGGTACCCTTAGGTGGTACACGTAAAGGAGTCAGAGAGCCTGGGTTCAAATCTCTGCTTCAGCTCTTTCTAGCTGGATGAGCTTGGGTCTACTATGCAAACTACCTAAGCTGCAATTTCCTGTTTATATAGTATTATATATACCTTATATCATTATTATTATTGTGAAGATTAAATGAGATTATGCATATAATCTTAGCACAGTACCTGGTACATAAATATGTGCTGTAGTGTTATGTAGTATAGTGCTAGTCATTGCTACTACTATGCAAATTGGATTATCACCTAGCAAAAAAAAAAAAGATACTAAATTCCCAAGTGGATTCTCTCAGACAACTTTGGTTGAAACTAGATCAATACCTGGCATAGATCCTGTCAGGGAAGTATAGTTATGAGCTAGATGATATTTGTGTAGCAATATAGTATGGTACTTCTACATTTGATTTTGTAAAAATGTTAATAAAATAGTCTTTCCACACAGATATTTATCATACCAGGTTATTTTTCTCTTTGTAGTTTGCAAACAGAAGTTTTATGTGTGGAAAACCTTAGATCTGGGGGACAGTAATAAAAAGGTATTGAAAATGTTTCCTCAGTTGTCATAGGTGGAAAACTAACAAGCATTTTTCATTACCTTTTCATGTTTCATTTAGCTTACATAATAGCCCACCTTGTAACTTAACCAAATTCCAGCATTAATCATCTGATTTTGCCATTCAAAATGTGTGCACAAAGTTTTTTCTATTCTTAACATTTTACAACAATATTTTCTAACCTTAATTCAAGTCAACAAATGGTGAAAATGCCCTTAAGATAAGTACCTTATTCATGTTGAGTAAAGGGAACATCTCTTGAATTTTTTCAGGTTCAATAATATACTGTTCTGTTGCATGCCAGCCAGTCCGAGTCATTTGATATTTAAATTCATCTACCCTTACAGGAGTTGTAGCAATTCTGATACTACCTGGCTGATGGAATCCCACCACCTGTGACAATAATGCCAAAAAATCACATTTAAAAAATCATTATTTGGCACTCAAACATGGTTCTTCTCCAGCACAAGGAAAATACAGATGTATAAGAAAATATATTTACTATGCAGTGAAGGAGATAACTATATAAACATATTCACATCTTACAAAAAGACATTCACTCAACAACTATTTACTAAGTGCTTGGTCTGTGCCAGGCACCAAACCCCAGAGATGCTGTTGTGAACAAAAGAGATGAAGACCCTGCCTGGATGGAGTTTACAGCATGCACAGGAAAAGGCAGACAGCTACATGCCTAATTACAATAACATGGAATAGTGTTAACGTACTGAGTGAAAACAATTATGCGAAAAAGAGAAAGACAAAAAATTTGAGGAGGGAATATGAAGAATCAGAATGTTGCAGTGATGAGATTAAGTGTGCACATTCGTTTGACATTTACTGAAGTTCTTCAGTTGGCAAGCACTCAGTTAAGCCCTGGGTGACAGAGATAAAAGCTGTAATCTTGGCCCTCAAGTTGCTCATGGTCTGTAGGGAACAACAATCAGTAAAGCAACAGCCACCATAGAGAGAGATTTGTGTTATAGGAGGGGTGTTTACAAATGTTCTTAGAACCAACATGTGTGCCCTCAGCTTGGCCTGCGTGGCGGGTGGGCAAAGTCAAGGCCGGCTTCTCGATGGGGATGACCTGCGGGAAAGGTGGAGGGTGAATACTGAAATGGAGGACAGAGGGAATGGTGGTTTGGGCAGAGGGCCCAGCACATTCCAGAACTATAAGTAATTAAGAATAGCTGAAGCATCTGAGAGGAGCAAAGAGTGGCAAAAGAAAATGTGGAAAGGCAGCCAGGGCTCCTCCTCCGGCCTTTGTCCTGTAGCCTGTGGGGAGACTTTTGACGGTTTCAGGCGAAGGAAATGGCATGAATAATTTAAGTAGACTTCAGTCTTAGCCTATGAATATTGCTTACCTGCTACTTTATTTTGAGAGTACTAATAAACATGAGAAGACATAAAAATAAAAGTGAGGCGATTGTGGTGAAGTACTTCTCAGCCATGTGACAATCTGGCACGCACTGGTGTCAGACCCTTTGGAATCCAATGGCTGAAAGGCTCTAATTTCTTAGTTTCTAGATATAGTAACTAACTAAAACTATTTTTGAAAGATGCCGCTTTTTATTTTTTTCTTCATTAAAAAAATCAAGAAGAGCAGGGCAATACACTTCAAGAAATTAAATCAATTGTAGAGCAAACTTTAGAGGTCCTTACCTTAAATTCTCACCCAGTTTCCTACCACATTAAACATTTCACATGCCATTGATGTCACTACACACAGCTCTACATGATGACATCAAAATCCTTCAGAGATCTTACATATTTTGAGAAACTGACCTAAAAGACAATTTCAAGTTAAATGCATTTACCTGTCCAGTTTCTTCTTCCAGTTTCTCATAAAGTTTGATGCTATCATAATGTATTTTCTTCAAGTTTATTCCAGGATGAAAGTAAGTTGTTAAACCTGCCTTAAAAGTGGGGAAGAAAGGAAATACTGAAAAAAAAATTAACATTCTCAAAATGTTGATAGTTTATGTGTGAAGCAGGAGATTTATTGCTAGCAAGAAACGGAGCAGTACCAACCAGTCCTTTGGGATAAGAACACATCAGCACCCATTTGAGCAGGCCAGAGCATAAGGTTTGTGACAGAGCTATAAGAACCAACTTGAACCATATAAGTAAGAGCCATCCAACAAACATATATATTAAGTCCCTAAAAGTTATTAGGAAAAGGATTGTTTGACAGTTCGGAAATCAGATGATTTGATGGGACGTTTAGGAATGCATGCTATTATTAGGGGGACTATGGGGGTGTGGCATACAATGTGGACTCAAACCAGCAAATCACGTTGTTCCCTTAAGGAGACGGACTACGGACTAGTGAAGAGTTTTCCTTGACCCAATCAGTACCATTCCTTTAAATGGAACATCCTTCCTGTTCCATTTCCTGAAATTTCCAAAATAAAAGAATCGGAAAATTCCTGGGAAATAGAGCTTGGTGAATTGGTGAACAGATTTTTGTTGTAGCTTAACCTGTTTGATAAGCACATAGATTATATCCCCACAAATATTTACTGATTAAATACCGAATAATTACTCAGGAAAATATATCTAAATATTGGCATGCCAACCCCCCCCCCCTTTTATCTACTCTGGCAGATGCAATTTAGTATCTAGACAAAGAATTCTAAACAATTATATGAAGCAAGTTGTCTCAGTTAAGTGTCTAGGACCCCATTTACAGCTAGTTTATTCTGGAAATCTCATCAGAACACAATCTATTCAAAATAAGTATTTATAAAGTTCGTCTCTGGTTGTGGTGGGCATTTGGTTCTCTTGAACTCAAAAACACCCCATTTAAAGTTCATGTATCATCCTTTATGGACCAGAATCCTTAGACTTCTATCAAGTATTTGTTCAAGCATTTGGATATATGTACAGCTACTTATTTCAAAAAACTTCCTGGCCCAGCTTATAGGACCTCTCCTAGGACGGCTCCATTATGACGGAACTGCAATCAGGCTCCTTACCTTTCAGCCAAACACCCCACTCCCTTTTATAAGCTTGGCATCTAGTGTGCATGTGAACTTTTCCAGCTCAATAACAGAGAATCCCTGGACTTCAGGTATCTGCTAGAGAACCCAACTTTGTCTCCCGTGTATCTCCCGTCAGTTGAGAAAACTGATATTCATGAGCACTAGCCTAGGGCGCTGCTCACTACTCACTCTTCTAGACCCTGTAATCCTGGCCTAAGCCAGACCCCCAGAAAGCTGTATGCTGTGCATACTGTATCAGTCCTCTTCTTCCCCAACCCAGAAGACTATATTCATAGGATGAGTTAGTGATCTTTCATCTGAAAGAGTCACCTGGGTTAGTTTTTGTAAAACTGTTATTCCAAACATTTAGTCAAATGTCCTTTGTTTAGGAAACAACTTTTTCTAGGAATTTCTGATCAAGGAAAAGTTAGTCTTCCTCACCAAAATAGTATACTTATTTCCACTGCACAGTTCATCGTACCCTAGTTTCCTAGCTGCTAGGACAGTCAGAAGTTAAGTCCTGAGCTTGATTTTTGCCAGGTACAAAATTATATCATATTATATTATATTATATTATATTATTTATTTATTGTATGCTATATATTTTTTATTCATTGACTTTTTTTTTTTCCTCTGGGTTGAAAACTTGGGCAACCATATCTGTGCTTTTATTATAAGCTATTTGAATATCATGTCTGATGGTACTTATTGTTAATTTCTATGCCAGTCTTGCGGATGTAAGAAAAGTACAACGTTTTTCTGTTCTGGGATTCAGCAAGGTTATATTAAATGGGAAGTCTGAAGAAGGAGAAAACATTGTCCTTAGCCTTCAAGATTTTATGGTCTGATTGAGGTCGTGAAACTCTCATATGTGGACCAATGAAATCAAGAGCATATGATTACGTGCCAGAGCATAGAAAGACATAAGAACTAAAAGAAGAAAAAAATGCTGGAAGGGTCACGGAAGTCTCAAGAAGGACAGCGAAGGGGCTCACCTTTGATTTGAAGAAAGAAAATAGTTACAGTTGGTGGAGAAGATCAAAGAGGGAAGATGAAACAGACATGAATCATCCTTAGGAAGCATAGCCCTTTGAATAAAATGAGAATTTATGAAGCCTTATTGATATTAAATAAATGAATAAGGAGAAGGAGAAGCTCTTCTTTACAGTAGACTGACAATTAATAATGAATTAATGGAAGGAATGATGGAGTTAGAACAATCATCTTCAATAATCTTTCTCCCTTTTTCATGAGGCTCTGCAGCCTCAAAAAGCCCAGTGACTGTCCTCAAGCCACCCTAAATGCCAGTGGCTTCAAATCTTTTATCCATGCACGCACATCCAATTAAAGTTTGAGCATGTCCACTAAAATAGGTATATTTCCTTATTTTCACATGATTTATAAATGTGTATTGACAGAGATTATAAAACACGAAAACTTGAAATAAATATTTTAAGTAATTTTTATTTTGTTTATTGTGTAGAAAAGCTTTTGAATAGTAAACTTATTAATATTTTAGCAAGAGCTATGTGATTCATATATTCTATTACTAAAATATGTGTATTGAATTAGCCTTGGTAAAGCAGCAATTTAAAGGCCTAATTCTGGGTTTGTTTTATTTTGAGACTGTTTCGAATGGCTTTGATAGCTGAAGAAGATACCTGTCATTTATACAAAGACCTAAGTGGGAGAAGTGCACTCTTCTGGCTGTACTCGGCATCTTCACACCACTTCCTCCATCCCAATTAACATCTACAGGAAGGTTTCTGTTGAAATTTGACTATTAATGCTTCATGTTCTCTTGTTCATCAGTTGGTACAAGGTAATTGGAAGTTCTCCATTTTTATATTTTAAATAAAAGGGTACAAATCCCACTGAAATTCCTTATTTGGAAAAACCTTAGATGGGTTAAAAATTTTATCTTTTGCATATATGAAAGTTGTTCTAGGTGACACATGTCATTTTGTCCAGAAAAACCTAGTAATAATGCCAACATTTCCAAACATCCCCTTTTTTAAATGCTCTCTTCCCAATAGGACTATTTTGCAAAAAAACAGTTATTTCTCATTTATTGTATCATCACCCTACTTTGGAAGGATGGACTGCATCTATTTTTTAAATATGTATCTGCTATGTAGAAATGACTGGCAGCCATTTGCATCACTATAAAAGTCACTAAATTTGGGACCTTTTGTAAAAGAAAAACTTTAAGCTTCACAAGTCCTTTAATTGTTATTATGAGATAACCAACAAACCTCTGTGTCGTACAGCACTCTCAAGGTCATTCCCTCTCTCTTTTATCACAAATTATATTATTTAAAGCCCTGTTTCTATAAAATTAATCCCAACAGTGATATCCTATAGCATGTGATTTGCAATATGTCATGATACACTGACGACAGTTACCCACATCCAAGGTGAGGGCTGTTTATAAAGATTAGTAAAGCTTAATTTCTTTCTTATATTTCCAGACAAAAATAAATAGAAAATTCTAATATCATCTCCCTTCATCCCAAATGGATCCTCTTGCATCATTTCTCCTCAAGCCTCTGAAACATCCACTTTCTTACCTTTCCCAGGGGCAGCCTCTCCTGGGGGTCCCATGCTCCAGAATTGCTTCTTACTCAATCCTCTCCCCTTTCCCTCCATCCCTCAAGAAATGCTCCATATTAGTAGTAGTTGTGTGGGGCACTGAAAAAGCAGTCTTGTTAAAATATGGGAAAACCTCAGGATTTTTGGATTTGTGACTCCATTTTGAATACTTATACATTGCAAGCTGTGCCTCCCTCCCTAAGCACCGATGGCCACACTCTCCAGATACATTTAACCTGGAGCACATGTTATACTTCAGTGAAACTGCCTTTATTTTTTGTATTCTGCCCCTTCAGCTGGCTCCCCAGCCTTCCACATTCTCATAATGCTCCAACTATTTCTCTGTGTTAAAAAATCCTCATACATGGGATTTCTTCATGTTGCTCCTCAGAGGGAGGCCTCCTAGACTTGCAAAAAGTCCTAGAATCAGTTTCCTAGAGCAACCCTCTTTTCTTTATTCCTCGGGGGCCAAATAGCATGGCTTCTGATGCCTGACTCCATCTTGAGCTCACCCTGCATGAACGCCATTTTGTAAAGCATAGATAGCATATAGCTTTGTTCACAAACCAGGATAATGCCTTTTTCCACTCACTCTGGTGTCTCTTTGCTTAAGGGAAAATTGTTTTACACAGTTAACATTTAATAAGCTATCATATTAAAAACTTTGCCCACTTTTCTTAAAAGAACTTATGTTAAGGGTATGTTGCCTTTTTTTTTATTATTATTCTTGGGATGTCTATGAGGTAAAATCATAGGGAATCCAGTAATCTATTGTAAAATGCAGGCCACCCAAAACCAATCAAATATAAATGAGCAAATAAGTAATTAAAATATTAAAGAGTGCATCCTCCTTAAGACTCCCCAAGTGTTTAGCGGGTGTAAGCCCTCCCTCTTAGGATAATTCCACTTGCCTAAACTTCCCTCTGACTGCATGCTCTTACTTGGACAGCCTCACAGCCCCCAAATGCACACATTTTCTCTGCTCTTTGAAGTAGCCTCCTGACTCTTCCGCCTCCATCATTCTTTATCCCTTTACCTCACTTGCCCCCTCATGGCACTGATTACTCTCCAACACTCTGTGTTTTCTGTCTGCCCTACGGGAATGTGGCTCCACAACAGGGACTTTGTTTTGTTCATTGCTGTGGCCTCACCTCCTAGAACAGTGCCAGCTTGACACAATATAGGCTTTCTGTAGATATTAGTATTTGTTGGTAGAGGGACTGACTGTCTAGTAAGGAGAAGTTATAGGAGAGCTATAGGAGGAATGCAGGCTTTCTTTTATATGATAGCAAAAAGCTTACATAGAAAGCTTAGTTCAGGGAGGAGAGAAGAGCCGGGAGTGTTGATGGCTTCCGGACCCCCTCTCTCCGGGTTGGAGGAAGCAAGCTGAAGGACACCTGGTGAAACAAAAGACTTGTGTGCCAGTGAAGCTTCTGAAATTACACTCAAGGAGGACCAGGAGCCTGGGCCTCTCTCCCAGACTGAGGTGTGAAAGGGTTGGAGGGAAAGTAAAAGAGGAAGAGGAGCTGGGCTTGGTGCGATTTTCCTGGGATCCTCCATCCAATCTGTGGGGGTGGTCTGACTATGTGACCACTAGGACTCTGAGGCCAACTGGACTTAAATCTGGGCCACACTCTCCCCCAAACTAAGCTGGAGGCAGGCAGCCCTTTCAGTGCTCAAGCCTCCACCTCATACCTTGAGCAGGTTCTGGATGTCAAAAGGCCCCTAAAAGCAGGACTCCCTCTAGTCTCAGCAGAGGAAAGCTAATGACAGACAGGAACGTTACTTATGTACAGAAAATTGAACTAACACTGCCCAACTCATCTGTCAATGGGAATCTGTACCTACAGTCATAAAAACTTCCTCTCCCATCTTTAGCTAACTTCAGAAATAACTGACTTGGCAGTAGGAAAGCAGTGTCAATCACCTCATTCACCGGAGCAGCTTTCCATTTAAGCCCAGTTATTGTGCAGCCCTGGGACGATTGTGTGTACCATAAAATATCAGAATCACTTGGTCATGTGTTTTTACACGAAAACTGGGTCACAGATTCTCAGTCCTCATAGCAAAGTCTTCCTGAAGCCAGGCTGGTATCTCACAGCACAAAAATAAAATCATCACTAAATCAATAAATATACAGGACAACTAAAGCTAGGTAAAGGGAGTGTATATAGGTGAAGGTCTCGGTCATATTCAGGATCGCCCAGCCACTATCCTTCAATACAAAGACTCACATTTACTAAACACTTAGCATGTGTTTAGTTACTTTACACATATTAACTCAATCTTCACAACAATCCTCACAGGTAGGTACTATTAATATTCCCATTTTACACATCAGGAAATGGAAACTTAAGTAAGTTGCTGTAAGTCACCTGGGTAGAAAATCGCAGAGCCAGGATTTATCCAAAAGCCATATGTTCAAGATAAAGACATTACAAATGTTGATCACTGCCTGGAAGTACACCAACCACAGTGGAACTGCACTTTCCCACATAATTGAAGGAAACTCACTCTAAAGAGCTTACAATGGGGAGTTGAGAACGGGAAGGAAACTGATTTCACTAGTGCACAATTCGCACATATGACATTTTTGAGGTGATTTTCTTACTGCGTGCCAGGTAGATCCAGCAGTGAGCTCTGATTTCTCCAGTAGGACCACATCCTTCATCCCCGCTTTGGCTAGGTGATAAGCCAGACTCACACCAACACAGCCACCTCCAATTATCACTGTTTCTGCTTTGTCTTTCCATTTTGTTTCTGCAGATAAGTGTGGGTCATCCTTTCTGGAAGACAATTTTTTTTTTAATGGTAGCTTTACTAGGCTATGGTAGCTATAGTAATTATTATTATTATTATTATTATTTAAGATATCTAAAGCCTGACTTAGGCAATCTGGTTGCAGGAGGGAGGAGGAGGCATTTGAGTCCATTCCATATATTTCTGGTCCATTGTAGATCAATTTAGCTAAAGAACTGAACAGGTGAGTTCTTTTTTCCCCCCAAAGAATCTAGAGAATAATTTTTCTCAGTCTATTTAAGGAACACATTTATAATCATTTTATTCCATGAAAAACCATAATCATCATGAAGTTTCGTGTCCATAAATCTTGGATCACGGCATCCCTCTACTGTTACCAAGGCTGAAGAGAGACAGATGGAGTAAAATGTTCTTCCTCACTTAGCTGCTTCGCATTGTGGACACGTTTCTCTAATTATAATTACTGCTCAGTGGTTTAACATATTTATTTGCATGACAGTCTTCCCAGCTGGATGGTGAGCTTCTCCAAGACATACTGTAAAACGCCGACGTGTAAGTAGCCAAAGGAGGACAATAGAAACACCTGTGTTTGCCGACATACAGACCATCTCTGGATAGATACAGAAGTCACTGTAACTGCCGACTGGGGAAGGGGGTTAGGGTAGGAGAGACTTTGCACCGGGGACCCTTTGATACTGTTTTACTTTGTACTGTTGCGCACGGAAAAGAAAACAGATAAATCAAGAAGAAAACCGAATGCTTATCTCTTAGAGGCGGAAGCGCCCCTCAGCCTGGAGTCTGCCTCAGCCCCTGCACCGCGGGCCTCTGGTGAGGCCGGGCCCCCACTCACCCTTCGCAGCCGCTGACGGAGCGCGGACGGCCGGGCGAGCCCAGCAGTGGGAAGCCCCGCAGTGGGAAGCCCCGCAGTGGGAAGCCCCGCAGCCTCTGCGCGCCCAGGCGGAGCATGGCGAGGCCGAGGCCCGCTGAAGGCGCTGGCACCTGCTCCGAGGCTTGCGGACAGCCTGGGGCTGCGGGCCGACGGGGCGGCGGGGGATCCTCCCCCAGCGAGGGGAGGGCTCCTGGACACGCGCGCTCCTGGCGACCCGGTGCCCTCACAGCTGCGGTACCATGGCACCCGTCAGTGGCCCGGGAACCAAGAAGGTGAGTTTCCCGCAGCCCGCGAGGTTCTCAGTCAGCTCTACGGGCCGCGGGGCCCCCAGCTCCAGGAGTTCAAATCCCACCTTAGCCTTTCGCCAGCTCTGCGGCCTTGGCAAGGCACCTGTGCAGTTGTGAGCCTCGGTTTACCCGATGGCGAGGCGGGCCGTGGCGTGGGGGAGAGGCGGGAGGTTGATGACAGTACTGCCTGGGTGTGAGGGTAAGATAACAGTCCTTCGGTGCGTCCATTTATGGAGCCTGACTCTGGGCAGGCACTGCGCATAGTGCTTTATGTAAGTTATCCCCTCGTGTTCACAATTGTCCCCATTTTACAGGTGAGGAAGTGGAGGCCTACTGGCTCAGGGTGGAGCTGGGATTTGAAGTCTAGCCTTGAACTGAAAAGCCACACTCACATTTTCTCCCTCAACAGGTTCACACTCACAGCATTCTAGCTCTCCTGCCCCAGCGCTCCTTTCCATCAGGTTTTGGAAAGGGATGTAGTATGGCTGTCCCAGCTGCAGGCAGGCCTGAAACCAGTCCCCAGGGGACACTCCCAGCCCCCCGGGGATGGAGGGTGAGGTGCGTGGGGATGCCTCCACCTCATCCCACCGGCAGTCCCAGTATCCCAGCTCCTTCTCTTGGCCCCTTTTGTGATCTGGTCACCCGCTGTTCGCATTGTCCCCATTTCTACACTGGGTGTGTGCACTGTGGCAAGAGCAGTGACCAAACAAAATTAGGAAGGGCATGAACTTGGATGTGGGACATGACCAGGACCCCTCAAAACAACCCACTTGTACCCCAAAATTCAGAAGAGACAGTGGGGAAGGGTAGGGCGTTATAGAGATGGAAACGTGCACCACAGACTTATCCTAAAAGGTTAGGAACAACCAAAATGCCCTGTTACGGTGGGCTCCCTAAGTAAATTAAAGTTCGTCCACTTAATAAGCTGTTAGGTAGCCCATTAAAAAGCTAAGTGTGGAAACAGGAAAAGTGCTTTGGCAATGTTACCTTATAAAAGGAGATATATCCCAGACTGATCGCAACTACATATATAAAAATATTTATATGCACACTGTAAGAAAGGACACAATGATGGTAGCAGCTACATAAGATGATGAATTTGGGTTTTAAAAACTTCACAGAAACATATTTTGTATATGTTTTTCTGTTTATAAAAGTAAATTACCGGCATTGAAGAAAATGAGCATAATAAAAAGATTAAGAAGCAAAGAACATTGGGCTGATTTCTATCTCTAAACTTTCTCTAATATTATGTTCATTTTTACAGTTCACTTAAAAAAAAGATTTTAAAAATATGCTGTCTCTGTTCAATTTCTTCCTGGCCGCTACTCGTTCAACATAAGCTTATGATACATTGATCCATGTGAACGTGTTCCTGGGAGGTACAGTGTTAGTGGGAAGGGGCTGATCTCACCTCTCTTCTCAGCTAACAGGTGTATTTTAACAGTTTATTTAGGTCCTTTACCAATTTTTAAATTGTGTTGTTTCTTTGGTGTTGGGTTATATGAGTTCTTTATAAATTTTGGATATTAAACCCTTACTGGATGTATCATTGGCAAATATCTTCTCCCATTAGGTAGGTTGTCTTTTCATTTTGTTGATGGTTTCCTTTGCTGTGCAAAAACTTTTTAGTTTGATATAGTCCCATGTGTTTATTTTTTTCTTTTGTTTCCCTTGCCCGAGGAAATATACCAAAAGAAAAAAAAAATTACTAAGAACAATGTCAGGGAGTTTACTTTCTATGTTTTCTTCTAGGAGTTTTATGATTTCAGGCCTTACATTTAAGTCATTCAGCCATTTTGAGTTTATTCTTATATATGGTATAATAAGGTGGTCTAATTTAATTTTTTTTGCATGTATCTGTCCAGTTTTCCCAACACCATTTATTGAATAGACTGTCTTTACTCCATTGTATATTCTTGCCTCCTTTGTCATAGATTAATTGACCACATCACTAATGCTCAACATCACTAATCACCAGAGAAATGCAAATTAAAACCATAATGAGATATTACCCCACACCTGTCAGAATGCCTATCCTCAATAAATCAACAAACAACAAGTGCTGGCAAGGATGTGGAGAAAATGGAACTCTCATGCACTGTTGGTGGGATTGCAGATTGGTGCAGCCTCTATGGAAAACAGTATGGAGTTCCCTCAAAATGAAAATAGAACTACCGTATGATCCAGCAATCCCACTTCTGGGTATTTATCTGAAGAAATCCAAAACAGTAATTTGAAAACATATATATACCCCTATGTTCATCGCAGCATTATTTACAACAGCCAAGATATGGGAGTAACCCAAGTACCCATCAATAGATGATTGGATGAAGAAGTGGTACATACAGAGGGTGCCAAAAAAATGTATACACATTTTAAGAAAGGAAAACTGTATTAAAATTATAATACTCAATAAGTACCGATAACAAAAGATGAATACAAGTCATGTTTGATTTGTGCAATTACAAGAGGAGCTCAAAGTGGTTACCATGAACATCCAGACACTTCTGATTATGGCGAACTACTGCTTGAGCAACGTTGACCAAAGTGTCCACTAGCATACATTTTTTTTGCACCCCTGGTATATACAATGGAATATTACTTGGCCATAAAAAAGAATGAAATCTTACCATTTGCGATAACATGGATGGACCTTCAGGGTATTATGCTAAGTGAAATAAGGCAAAAAGAGAAAGAGAAATATAACATGTTCTCACTTTTATGTGGAATCTAAAGAACTAAATAAACGAATAAACAAAACAGAAAGAGACTTATAGACACAGAGAACAAACTGATAATTGCCAGATGGGTGGGGGGTTGAGGCACTGGATGAAAAAGAGGAAGGGATTAGGAAGTACAAATTGGTAATTACGAAATAGTCACAGGGATGTAAAGTACAGCATGGGAATATGGTCAATAATATTGTAAAAGTTATGTATAGTGTCAAGTGGGTACTAGACTAATCAGGGGATCATTTCATAAATTATATAAGTGTCTACGAGTTCATTTCATTGCCACACACAACACCTCCAATTGCTTCTTTAATCCAAAAGAGCAGTCCTGGTGGCAATTTCAGGCAGATGGGGAGATATTTTAGACAGACCGGATCTCTGTCTGCCTGCTGCCACAGGGTGAAGTTGGTGGACTCCTCTCTGTATGAATAGAGGGGTCCGGAAGCCAGATCTGAAACCCAGCGGTCTAGATACTGATAATCTGCAACAAGGGGGCATAACTGTCTCTCAGAGTTTATTGTCAGGTCCCAGGCAGATTCACTGCCAAACTGAAAGGGAGGATGGAATGAAAATATCAATGTACTGCAAATTAGTTTACAGTGCTCTTTGTTTCACTCAGTCCTCTGTCCTTCTAGAGCTGTCTTTAGATCATACTGGTATAGTAATTAATCGAGGTGGTAAGCATAGCCGTGAAGGAGGGGCTAAAAGATGCTCTGAATTCAAATCTTAATAATTTTGCTAATGGCTGTTTACAGAACTGGCAAAAATTAAAATGTTAATAGATGAAAACGTCCTAGCTTTATCTGGTATCATGAAGACACAGTCGAACTATAATTTTCTTAAAACCCTAGCTAATTTTCTGTTAAAGAGTTCATTTTTTTTTCTCCTTAGGACCATCCTTGTAGCAGATGTGAGACATATGACATTATTAAAACAGTCTTGTCTGTCTGCTAACTCTTCATAGTTTATTAAGGGCCTACCCTTTGGTAGGTGCTATAGTGAGGTGGTAGGGAAAGAGACAAGATACGTCACCTGAGCCTCAAACATCTTACAGCTAAACAGAGGAGACAGGTAAATAAGTAGATACTGCAGTACAGGTGATGAGTGCAGGAATGGAGAGTGGACTCATGTAGAACACAAAGGAGGAGGTCATGAGAGATAAGAATAGGTCAGGCAAGGCTTTGCTCTGGCAGCAATGGGAGATAGACTAGAGTGGGTTGGAGTGAATTGAAGACCATTTCAATAATCCAGGGGTAGTGAGTATGGGGGTACATATATGAGAAGTGTTAAATAGATACACTTAGTATAACACGATGACAGATTGGATGTGGGAGGCGAAATACTAACTTATAACACCTAAATAGTATACCAATGATTTTCTCCCTCTAGAATTGTTTGATGTAAACTATTAAATTTGATTCTTAACATGGTTAACTGAAGTGTCTTAGATTTTCAAGATGAGATTTTATACAAGGGACTATACCTCTAATTCTCTCTTCTATATCCTACTGCAGCATTCATTTAGTACATTGCGTTGTGATGATTTGTTGACCCATCGGCCTTCCTCAAGGTGGCCGGACTTAGAGCTTCTTGAGGACAGGGACCTTGTCTTATTCCAGTGTTTGTCCCTCTTGCCTAGAACTGCACCTGGCATGTGGGAAGGCCTCAATGACAGTTTAAAGCTTACGTCCTTTTTAATGTTTCAAAAGTACAAACCAAAATGAGTGAATTGCATTTTATGGAGGGAGTAGAGAGAGGGGTGAGAATCATGGTAAATATTAACATTTCTTCCACATTCAACTAAAATTCATCGTTAGATATGAAATATGGAAAAATAACCAGTGTCAGGAGATCTCTCTGTCTAAACAGTGTTTATGGTTAACACAGCTAGCACAGCGGGGCTCCGTTCCACGTCCCTCCACAGGAAAATGGAGAAGGTACGGATATGGTAGCCTGGACTTAGCCTCCAGTGTAACCCCTTCTAATTTACTTTTCTGGACTGCAGATATGACTGATTAGATGGGACAACAGGAGGCTTTTCTCCCAGCTTTATGCTCTGTGTTCAGGCAGGGCTGAAATGAACTGGCCTTGCACTTTCACTAAAAAGGTTGTATCTTCATCTAATGCAGTCTATTCAAGAGGGGTAGGGTTACCATGGGGTTGTTTGCAGTTGTCACAGGGTGGTCAGGGAAGGCCTCTCTAAAAAGATGATACTTGACCAAAGGCCTGAAGGAGGTGAGAAGGTGAGCCATGCAGGTGTCTGGGGAAGGCAGGTTTTAGACAATGGAAACCATAATCCTGGATAACTTCTCTGGATACGACCTTTTATTCAAGTTATAGGCAGGCTGAATAGAAAGGTGGTAAAATAAAAACAGACTAGATTAGGAATTTAGAAGATCTGAAGTCTGCTTTGTTACTTACTTAGCTCTGTGATCTTGAACAAGTCACTTAGCCACCCTGAACCTCAGTTTCCTCTTTTGTAAAATGACCTAACTCACAGAGCTGCTGAGAGTACCGAATAATAACTGTGCATGAGCATGCTGGCAAATGTAGGGCATAGTTATGAAATATTGTGTCCATTAGGACCATGTTGGGCGGTTTACACACACAAAAAGGCTTATTTTTCTCACCTAACAAGAGGTCTAGCAGTGCATGGCCGCTGCGGCTACGCAGAAATGTGATTAAAACACAGGCTGCTGTGATCATTCTGCTCCACTTGCCTTAGCATGTGGCTTTCAATGGCATGGCCGCAAGGTGACTGCTATACTTCCAGGGCTTATGTTGACATTCCACTCAGAAAGGAAAAAACTGTCAAGATGGAAGGGAGTGGGCATCTATATCAGGAAAGTAAAACTTTTGCAGAAATCCTCAGCAGACTTCCACCTATGGCTCATTGGCCAGCACCATGTCAAATGGCCACCTCCCAACAGCAAGGGAATCTGAGAATTTTTTTCTAAGTTGGGGATGTAGCCTCCCCCAAACAAAATACATTAGCCAAGAAGAAGAGAGAAAATGCCAATGAGTTAGGCAACTAGCAATGTCTGCCACACACATGTTGAAAAACTAAAATATCTATCGTGGAATCACCATTTTCACTATATTCTGACTCAGACTAAATGTTACGAAAAAAAAATAGTCCCAGCACTCTGTACAAAAAAAGTAACTGGATTGTCCAAGAAATATAGTATGTCAGTCTTTCTGAAATACTATTAGACACTGACGATTTTAACACAACTGGAGCTGTAAGAACATAGCACTGCCTTTCCTAAAATTAGAAACTGCTTTTAGAAAAAAAGAAAAGAGGGGTCGTAGGTGATTTTTCTTTCTTTTCTTCAGGGCATTTTGGAACGTCTGGATAGTGGGCAGGTTGTGGTTGGAGATGGTGGCTTTCTTATAACTCTGGAGAAGAGGGGCTACGTGAAGGCTGGGCTCTGGACTCCAGAAGCTGTAGTAGAACATCCAAATGCAGGTTGGTGCCAGCAACCCGACGGTATTTATCTGGGTGACACTTTGCTTACATCTGACTGGGAGAAGATAAAAACTATAATGGCATGCGTTTTCGAAGGACTGTTTCACTTGTTAAAATGTATGCAAGATGTGGAGACAGTAACAACACATGGGCTGAAGCAAATAGGAGAAAATGGCCTCTCTCTCTCTCTCTCTCTCTCTCTCTCTCATTCCCCCTCTCCTCCCCCCACCACACACACACACATTTGCTTCTTCATATATAGGTATTGCTGAAATATACATCTTAATATTTGTTTCATGAATATTTACCTTGTGGATATTCAAGAGTTTCCTTAGCATATTAAAACTTATTGCTTCAGATTCCTCCTTCTGGCTAATTTGCATATTATAACCTAACAGTATGTTTGGTAAAGGTGATTGATGGTAACCACCAGCTTAACAGAGCATAGACAATAGACAGCCAGGTTCTGTTGGGGGAGGGGGAAGGGCGAACAAATAAACACAGTTTTCCTGATTCTATTTTGAGGGCTCCCCTGTGCCGACTGTAAGTAGACCAGCTACACCTTCACAGCACTGGCAAATGAATAAATCCTCTCTAGACCAAGAGGCCAAGGGACAACTGGCCAACCAAGCCTTAATCTCTGCATGAGACTTGCCCAGGCTCTGAGACCCATCAGCAGGACGATATGAGGCTACTCTAAGCAGCCCCCATTTGGTATGGGCTCTGCCATGTCCTGTCCTGGAAGTCCACTGACCTTAATCTATAACTTTCTTATAAGTACTCGGTTTGAAATTGTGTCTGATTCAAAGAGATGTGAGTGGGTGAGCTGCTGCTGCTGCTGAAAATGATAGCTTCTGTGATTTTCAGTTTTTTTAACTTCAATAAAAAACAACTACTTTGTAGTTCGTCAGCTTCACATGGAATTCTTGAGAGCAGGATCAGATGTCATGCAGACTTTCACCTTTTCTGCCAGTGAAGAAAATATGGAAAGCAAGGTAAACTGTAATGCCAATTGGTTGGGGGGCAGAGTTGGTGGGATCAGGGGTCATCTATAATAAAAATAACCTCTTGATGAGAAACTATGGAATTGACCTGATGTATTACTCTAGTACAAACTCACATAAACATCTATTAATTAATTACTATGTAGACATATATATACTAAATAAGTGTCTCTTTTCTGTCTCTTTATCTAGGGGAGGGAAGGGGATAGGACTGGGAAAGAACAGGCCATTGGGAGGGCATGGCCATTTTCTTGTGCTATTTTTTACATAGAAAATTAACACTTTATAGACGCTCTTTTGCCTTCTCATTTCACATTCTTCTTTTCTGACTTGTCCATCTGGAGACAGGGTGGTCCTAGAGAACATAGCACTGGCCTAGGAATGAGAAGAATTGGGTTGGATACCCAACTTTGTCACCTATTGGCTGTGTGACATTGTGCAAGATACTCAACTGCATGGAGCATTGGTTTTCTCTGCAAAATGGAGATAATTTATGCTTCACCACACAGGGTTGTGGAGAAAGGTGGATACGGTGAAGGATGAGGAAGTATTATGAGGTATTCTATAAATGTAAAGGGTTAGTACTTATAAATGTTAATACCTATTTATTCACTCAACCGACATTTATTGAGTATAGTTTATTCTCTATGATAGATACATAGAGCCAATTCTGCAGTGTGGGAGGCAAGCAAATATGCTAAAATCTAGTGTGAAAACACAATAATGGAAATACAAGCTCACTGGTAGTAGAGGAGATGGTACCCAACTCTGCCGGTCTTCTTGAATTGCAGTGTCAGCCAGCGACTTGTACTCATTTTACGTGCTCATTGCCCCCTTTGTTATTGACTATATTTTACCTTTAAAACGCCAGGTTCACCATCTTAACTCTTGTTCCCTAACCTCAGTGGGAAGATGTAAACGCTGCTGCCTGTGAGCTTGCCAGAGAAGTGGCTGGTAAAGGGGACGCTTTGGTAGCAGGGGGGATCTGCCAGACATCAATATATAAACGCCACAAGGATGAAGCTAGAGTTAAAAAACTTTTTCGACTACAGCTAGAGGTTTTTACCAGGAAAAATGTGGACTTCTTGATTGCAGAGGTAAGCCTGGTGTTATAGGGGAAAGGTTAAACCTATTTTGACAAGTATACATGCATAGTTTCAACTTTCATGAGGGTATTGGACTGCCTGATGCCCTCATTTCTCCACATAGATGGTCAAAGGTTTATTTAAATGCACTGTAGTCAAGGCCAACACCCTCTCACTTGTATGCTAGGTTCTCTGTGAAGCCAAAGGACAGACCCAGGAGAGCCTGACGGTAGCCTTTGGTTTTCTAAGTCAGGGTGGTCACAGCAGCTGACTCTCGGGGGACCCTACAACGTGGTCAGAGGAAGGGGACAGTGATTTCAAGGATATCCTCTCCCAAGGGAGGGGCAGGGCTAGAAGGAGCTGTGTGTATGGGCCAGAAGCCAAAGCCTAGGGGTGGGTGGCTGCACAGGCTCATCCAGGCCCCACAAACAATCCTTAGTACTGAGCAGCTAGTTCCCTTGCCCTTTTCCATCCATGCCTTCCTCACTCTTGCCTCTTTGTTTTCACTCAAATAATAACATATGAATAATATTTTGAAGAGACAGTAAGAATTGGTCACTGATTACACATAAAGGCCCAGAACATTCTCTTCCTTCTGCCTCCAAAAATTAAAAAGCCCTCATTCCCCATTTCCCATTATAATTGCAGGAGTCAATTCCTCAACCCAAGTCTTTACCTCAACAAGGACAATAGCCTACCAACTAAACCCATTGAAAACTTTGCTTCATCAACCTTCCCAAGGCTCAGGGCCACCTACAGCTAACCCATCTGGGAAGAATCTTTGGCAGAGCCAAGCACACATTCCCCTCTATCTGTTCTCCAGATCATGGAACTGTGTTTGTTTTGTAAGAACCTGTCTTTTGACGTTCTCTGTCATTTCTCACATACTGCTTCTGCAGAATCTGTTTCTAAGTCAAAAAAGGAAGAAACAGGGAGATTTCTGCTGGAGATTTCTTCACTCGAGGTCAGCTTTTTGATTGTGGCACTTGTGTGGTTCCTAAGAAGTACCCCTGCAAATGGCATGAATTTACCTGTAGGGTGTCTTGCCCACCATCCACAAAGAAACTCGGTAGCTATCCCTCCCCACTCTGTGCCTTAATGTTCTCATCTGGGGAAATAATCATATTTCCCTTCCTGCTTTAGGGAACACTCATGAATATCTAACTAGAGTGAATATAAAAGCACTTTAAAGTAATACAAAGCATGACAGGCTATTCATTATTTTTCAGTATTATTCCAGTTTCATAAACGATGACTCCAAAATTTATTAGTAGAACTTTTGTTCCTGAAAAATTATGATTTTAAATACTCAATTATTTTAAAAATCTTTGTGGGATTTTTTTTTAGATGACATCTGAATGAAAATCTATGTACTGTTAAAGGAACTAAAATATTCACTCAGAAAGGTATTCTTTAGTCAATCTGATAGAGACGCATTCCTTAGCAAGTTTTGTTTTTGTCACATACTATATATTCGGTCATTTTTATAACTGTTTTGTAACATTTGTGTTCTACCACTCGCAATCTGCTTTATATTTGGACCAATAGAAAATAAATGAAATTCCTTTTAGTATTTTGAGCATGCTGAAGAAGCTGTGTGGGCTGTGGAAGTCTTAAAAGAGTCTGGCAAACCTGTGGCAGCTACTATGTGCATAGGCCCAGAGGGAGACAAGCTTGGTGTAACACCTGGAGCATGTGCTGTTAAGCTGGTACAAGCAGGTAATTTAGACTCATCATGTGGTAAGCAGCTCAGCTGTTTACGAAATTTAGCAAAGTTTACTTAATAGAGCAGTTCAGCAGTGAAAGAATTAACTGGAATTGGTTTCCTTATCTGTAAAACTTAGGGGGTCTAGGGGGATGTCTACTCTCTAAGGCACCTTCCAACTATTCAAAAGAATAAAATGAACATGTAAAAAATAAAATGTAAAAGTTCTTTATTTCTTTGCGTAGGGGCTTCAATCATTGGTGTGAACTGCCGATTTGGGCCTGACACCAGCTTGAAGACCATAAAGCTCATGACGGAAGGCCTCCAGGCTGCAGGGCTGAAAGCACATCTCATGGTGCAGTCCCTGGGCTTCCACACGCCTGACTGTGGCAAAGGAGGGTTTGTGGATCTCCCAGAATATCCCTTTGGTAAGCTCAGGCGCCTGGGAGAGGTCTTTTTTATTTATTATTGTGATAAACTGGAAACAGCTGTGATGGACAACAAAGGTATGGTCTTACAAATACAAGACTGCATCAGACACAAAATATTCAGTGTTAACCCAAAATGAGCTATCTGAAGAATGCATCATCTAAAGTTTACAGCTTCTTTTATAACTGAAAAAAAAAAAAAATGACTTTCAGAGCATCTATCATTTGAAAATGGAGATGGTAACAGAGATGCTATTACTACTGTATTACAGGACTGGAGCCCAGAGTTGCAACCAGATGGGATATTCAAAAATACGCGAGAGAGGCCTACAACCTGGGGGTCAGGTACATTGGCGGGTGCTGTGGATTTGAGCCCTACCACATCAGGGCGATTGCAGAGGAGCTGGCTCCAGAAAGGGGCTTTTTGCCACAAGCTTCTGACAAACATGGTAGTTGGGGAAGTGGCCTCAATATGCACACCAAGCCCTGGATTAGAGCCAGGTAGGAATTTTTAAATTAACATTACTAATGTCCTCGAATCTCATTCTATTAATATGTGTTAGTTTAAACACTATGCATGCATATAATAATAAAAATTCAGAAAGTATAGAATTGTATAAAATGAAAAGTAAAAGTTGCTCCCTTCCTTACACCAGTCCCATTCCCAAAAGTAACTTGTTTGCCATTTATGTTTTGAAGTCTTGTCCCTCTGTTACTTGTTTTATCAATTTGAAGTGGTAATTACCCTGTAGGAAAGCTAAGGAATTTAAAGCACATAATCTTCCCCTTTTCCCTGTTCTCCTTTCCCCAATTTTCACTTACTACTTTGTTTTATTGCTTCTGTTGGTTATCTTTATAGCTTTAAATTGCATATTTAACTGCCTGTCATAATCCACCAGTGAGGCAGTATTTGTTGATTCCATTCTTTGTAAAAGAAGAATTGACTCCCTTCGCTTCCCTCCACTTTTCCTCCCTCATCTACCTATTGGCTTCAAGTTATACCATTACTTTTAACATCATCAAGGTTTTAATGATTGTATTCTGCTCTGTAATTATAGTTAAGTCTTCCAAGAACTGCCTGTAGATTTGTTATAAAAATATAAAGCTACTAGTAAATAACATTTTTACTATTATCATAATTGTCATATTAAACAATTATAATTGTTTTATTATAATTGTCATATTAAACAAGTAGGACTCATAAAAAACAAGTGAGAACACAACCTTATTTTTGTGTCTCTCTGTCTCTTTAAACCTGCTCGATGGGTGAGTTCTTTCCTCTGTCCCTGTTTGAAAATACTGACATTGCCCAGGACTCCTTTGGGTACTCTTAGGCAGTAGAAAACCCCACGATTGCTTCACTTAGCAAACGCAGTGTCAATTTAGCAATTAAGTGTTCGGTTCCATGTGAAATCAAAACTTGGAACATGTTTCCAACTTAAAATTTCCCCTCTTATCCATCAGAAGACTCCAATAGGCTCGCAACTAGGGAAGTCCAGCGTGATCCTTCCTTTTCTCTGTCTTCTGCTTCCAACCCTTCCTTCCCATCTTGCTAATCATGGTTTCTGACTCCTTCAGATTCAAAGTGAGAGGAGAGAAGGTGGAAAGTGGAGTAAACGGTTATTACTTGACTGGGGCCCCAATAGGAAGACCCCATTCTTTGGGCCTGGCCGACCTTCATGAGAACAGTCATGGCTCTTCAAAGGTTCCCACTGGTACCTGTGCCTGTAACCCTCATGCCACAGGCATTGCCTTTTTCTCTGACTGCTGCTTCCCCTTCAGATCCTGTCCTTTTCAGCAAGTCACGCTAGATATACCCTATTTGGGGGGTCCCATTGTCCTTCCTGGTGATTCTCTTGGGCCAGATTTTAAATACCTCCAGGCTGGTTCACTGTCTTATTAGGCTCAAGACTGGCTAGAGGACCTGTCACTCTTCCTTTATGCAGACAAACTGAGTATGGTCTGACCCCAATTTAACTGCACCCTCTTCTCTCACAAGCAAAGTATGTGGCTCATTGGTCTCTGTGATCCAGATTTTCCAGTGTACAGTCAAGTGAGTTATCTAACTGACTCTTGGCTACCTAGTTTGAAACTTCAGCAGAGTATCCATACCTTGCTTTGACACTTACTATCTATACTATCTTGATGCTGCCAATAAAATTTCCAATCTAATATCCCGGTACCCTGCTAATGACTTTCTAAATTTTATTCACTTGCAGAACCAAGTGATAAGCATGGAACTAAGGAGAAAGAGAAATAATCCTATTTTATAAAATTTCAGCCACTTGTAGAAGAATGTTCTGAGATCAAGGTCAAATTGACATTCTTACATTTCATCCATAGTCCAAATCCATACCATATTTTAATTTGTTTCATACTTGGACATTTCTTTGTATAACATTCGGTTTTCTAGAAATTTCTAATTAACTTCCCTTTTCATTGTTGAAAAAAGAATAACAGTCCTTCACCTTCTCTAAGGTCTTCTAATTTCTAAATTATACTATTTGTCACAATTAATCCACATTAATTGTGGGACACTTTGTGGGGGGGCGTTGAATTACTGGTCTGTTTGGAATCATTCCTCCCTCCATCAATACAATACCATTTCTTTTCCATCTTCTAAAAACCAGCTACCATCTCTGCTATATGCTTTCTCTATTCAGTGCTAGTATATATTTAATCCATCTTGTATTTCTTTATTCATTTCATTGGAATTTACAACAATCTTCATTTTTGAACTAGAACAACTTTCCTAATGTAAATCTATTTACATTATAAAAATAGTCAAGAAATCATTTAGCCAAATATTTCTTCTGGGAGATAAGGATATTTATTAGAGAAGATGGTTTTTGTAGGGATCATACTTAGAAAAAACGTACAAAATAGAAATATAATTAAAAAGGGAGGAAAGCATACTTTGATGATGATTAAAATACTTGAAGTAAGTGAGAAATGGCTTATTTTAATTATCATTGTCTAGGGATCCTTAAAATGCGTTAGCCACTAAAGATAAAACATTATTCTGTAATAAAGCCAAACATTCCTTGTACCCTGAACTCTTAAACATACTGATGTTTGCAGACATTTGTGATTACACACAAACCTGTATACACTATAGATTTCTGACATTTTTATCATCCCAAAATATTGATTTATTCATTGTTTCATAAGTGGAGAGGAAAAAAACACTGTATAAATATATTTAACACAAAGGTCTGTGACCAGAAACCTTTGTGCTCTTCTTTCTTTGTCTAAAAACAAGGAACAAATACTGACAAAATAATTTGTATTCTGTTTTTAGTTACTTTTTGAAGAATTATACTTTGTCTCACTACACTAAAAACCATCTTCATGTACTTGTCATTACATTAAAATATTGAGTAGAGCAAGAAGGACCGTGCTAGAAATTTCAGAATAGATGTAATTCACAAACACATATAAAAGTCAAACACATGTCTTTTTCTGAACGGTTGTGTGAAATCCAATGATTGTTACTGAGGATAGATATGTGAGAAAGACCTCTGGCATTGATGGATATGGGCATAGTTTCCTATATGTTGAAACTGAAGTTCTACTTTAATCTGATCAGCTACATAATGTATGTGTATTTGGAAAAATGTATATATATATAAAATAAGATAAATATATAATAATATATTTAAATATATTAAATAAATATAATATAATATATTATATATATATATATATATATATATATATATATATATATATATATATATGGTGTATAGGACTTATAGGTGTGAATCTTTTAATTAACTATGTATTTTTTTTAACAACACAGGGCTAGAAGAGAATATTGGGAAAATCTGCTGCCGGCTTCAGGCAGACCTTTCTGTCCTTCACTGTCAAAGCCAGATGTCTAAGAAGTAGTGAAAGAAAACATGGAAATAATAGAACAAAAAGAAATCCCCCTCAAGCCCCATCTGGACCCCTGCCTCGCCTTCATCCCCAGTCCCCTCTGATATTTCCAGCCACTGAAGAGCTCATGTGCTGCCGCCACTTCAATTAATTCCACATGACCCATGTTGTGCTCCTGCTATGTGTAAGCACCGAGTGAGCGGAAAGGCGCAGGAGATGTGAAGATGATGAGAAATACCCCTGTTCTCGGTGCTTACTGTCCAGCAATACCGCAGTGTGTTGTTCTGAAGGTCTTCAAGAAGAGCAAAACTTGTCTTTTAGGGTGAATTTGAGATTTTAAAATAATCAGAAGTCACTGAGCACTGAACCTAGTAATTAATTCAGGTGACTAAGCTAGGTGCTTGAGGAAGATGGAGAGGCATGCTAAACTAAAGCAATGCATCTGCTTTCCTTAAATGATTTGTGTAATGACTCCAAAGGCAATCTCAAAGGAAAAGATGCAAAAAATGTGTTGAGCAATGGCAGGATTATTGAAATAAGTGTATAACCTTCCAAAGTGATTCCTTTCAGAGTTGATTTTACTTAAAGGTGCTAGGTCCTAGAATTTTTTAATGTATCTTTATAATCACACGTAGCTAGATTATAAACTATTTAGGGACAAGGACCATGTGATATGCTTCTTATATTTTTCCTTATAGTATTTAGCATTGTGCTGGGCATAATAACAGATGCTCAATGAAATACTTCTTGATTGTTTAAAATAGATAAAAAGAAACAGTTTAGAAGACCTTTTTAAAAGTCAGAGTTGGAATCTATGTTGGCCTAATAGTTTCTTGATTAATATTTATTTGCTATATGCTGATTTCTCTGTTTTTCAAAACAATGTATCAATTTGTGATAATTAATAAAATTAAAAATAATTTACCTTTCATAGTGTTTGAATATTTATAAAAATTTATGGACATTCTTTGAAAGAATAACAAACATTTAGTACTTATGTTCCAGGCTCTTGCTTTTCTTTCTTGATAGATAGGTAGGTAGGTAGGTAGGTAGGTAGGTAGGTAGATAGATAGATAGACAGACAGATAGATAGATAGATACACATCTCTAGAGAGACTTATTTCATCCTCACAGGATTCAAACATGAGGTTTTTAACACAGTAGGTTAGATAAGAGGACTGAGGGGTAACAAGGCGAGGCAACGTGCCTGAGCTCACACAATTAGTAAACGGTAGAATGGGACTTGAATCCACATGGGCTGACTCTGGAATCCGCGTCCTCACTATCCTGCACCACCCGTATTATGCACAAAGCTGCTGCTTTCGTCAGAGCCTATTCAATTTTTTTCTGTTGTAGAGTTGAAGGTATTTTTTATCAACTTTGCTTAATATGAATCAACCTTTCAGTCCCGATAGGCTTGTTTCTGTAATGTAAGCAACCTGGAGTTCATTAAATGTTGCCACTTGACCCATCATGCACAACCCCACCCTGCTGGCAGTTAGAGCGAGAATCGTTTACCTTCATCTCGAGGCCTCAGGGGTCTTTGAGGATGCCTAATCTAAACCACGGAGGAAGCCTCTGAATATCTCTGCCAGCATCCCCAGCCAGGGCCACCCCGTCTCTGGACCTTTCTAGTAGCAACTCACTACCTGTCGAAACCACTTATTCTTCTTTTAAGATACATCTCATTCTCTGAAAGTTATTCCGTATATTAACCAGCAATCTACATATCCACAACTTTCACTTTTTGGTTCAAATATTACATTCTAAGCACCCATCGAACAAATTTATAGTTTCTTTCATATGATAGCTCTTCAAAAATTTAAACATAGGTGTTACAGCTTCCCTATACTTACTCTTCTTCATTTCCTCCAACTGAAGGCACAGGCTTTTAAGAAACTTTGCCATATACGGTACTAGCTGTGTAACATTGGGCAGTTACCTTTTCTGTCTTAAATTTTTTTGCCTGTAAAGTGAGGATAACAATAGAACCATCCTCAATGGGATGCTATGAGGATTAGATGAGACAAAAGATACTTAGGATCAGTGCCTGGCAGATAGTAGGCACTCAATGCATGTTAGGTAGCGTAATATAATTATGTGACTTGGTTTGAATCCCCTCATCCTCATGGTGACTCTCTCCTGGTCACACTTCAGCATCAAAGCTTCTGTTTAAGTTCACTACCTGGTCCTGGACACCACACTGTGAGAGTGAATGCCGACACAGTAACAGTTTGCTTAGTAGATAAAGATGGTGTAGAAGGGCAAAGAGCTAAGAGGCTACATCAAGAGGAGGAGCCATCCCTCAGGCTGAAACTCATCCTTGCGCCTGCATTGGTACAAATTAAAACCTTCATCCAGTTTCATAGCATATAGTTTAGAAGTGGTGTAACAAATCAACATGAATTATATATGGTTAGGTGGTAAGGAAATGTTTTTAAATCTAGGTCCCTTAGTTCACAAAAAATGAAAATCACTTGAATCCATCTTAGCTAAGAGCAGCTCATTTAGTTTTAGAAAGTGTCAAGTCATTCATTAGCTTTTCAGATGAACAATTGGGATATGTACCAAAAAAATATTAAAATACATTCTCAGAGTTAGTCATAGATGTGACATGGATTGAAAGATGTGAGTTAGGAAATGAACAAGAAAAAATGAATTTCAAGAAGATATGCACACTGAGAGTAACAAGAGAACATGAGACATAGCATAAAGATGGGCTTGAGCAATGATGGAGGTTATACCCACTTGATGCAATAATGTGCAGCCACTGAAAATTGTGTTCAAGAAAAGAATTTAATAATTTCACGGTATGTTCTGCTTTGCTTTGATAACTTGTTGTCTGAGCATTATTGACATGACAAGTCATCCCAGATTTGTAAAATATGCTGGTTTCCTTCGGGGTATAGTGAGTGCAGTGCTGGAACAGAATGTGGATGAGATGGCAGTTGATAAAACTTCCAAGAGACAAGCAGGTAACCAATAAAGGAAAGTCTTTAACAGAAAGATTTCCTACATTGAAAGACTCCACCAATGTATAGTGATTGGATCACACCTTAGATAATAATAAAGACATATTGGGGAAAAGTATTGTAAACACGTTGCTCTAACTCCAACTTTTTTAAATGCATAGTAAAATGTGAAATTCTTATTTTAATTTACTTTGAATAATTTACTAAATTAAAATGACGGTTATTTTTAAAGGCAAGATTTCCACAGGTTTTGATTTGGTAGGAAGAAATTAAGAAAAGGGTCATTATCTATAAAAAGTTAAGAATGATCAGAGAAATTAAGAAAAACTGGCTTGAACTAGCTCTTCCCAGATCCACAGTGGATGTTTACTGTACCAGGTGTTATCAAGGAGAGTAAATGGCCCTCTGATAAACCCTGCTGTGCTGTGTGTAGAATCATCAATGCAGACCAGCAAAGAGCTGGCATGGAAACCGCCATAAGGGATCGAAGAGATATGCTGAAACTAAGGGGTGAAGTTCACTGGGAAAAAAAAAAATTCCTGCTTTGTGATGATCACAGCCATGATTTTACACCCTTAAGCAAAATCGTAAGCAAAGTTCAGCAACCCCTTTTGGCAGTACAGTCAGTTGCCTTGAAGACAAGCACATATTTTGTTTAACCGATAATGAAAATGCTGAAAAGAGCTTCAGAAGGGTGCAATTAAAAAAAAAAAATCAGGAGAATAATATCTACTTGGAATATCTCAATGTTGTTATGCAATCAAATTTGGGGCCTTGTACAAACAAGTTAACAGAACTAAGCATCCAAAATTTGTTTCCCTGTTTGACACTGTAGGGAGCTTCACACCAGCATTACAAGCCACAGCAGTGCCTGCCCTTCTGTACACTCAATTCATCATATAACTAGAGCAGATGGCTCCAGTGCCCTATGTCCCATTCCCTCCACACCTCTGACTGCAATTCACCTGCAGCTGCAGAGGCCAGTTCCCTGTGGCTCAGACTCATCTGGCACTGACAGCCCTCCTCTAATTCTACCTGAGTCATCCTGCTTGTTGGCCCAGGGACCTCTGCTGTGCAGCTCAACACCTCTTTCCATAGGCAAACAACCAAAAGTGTGAGACAGTTAACGTCCCCAGGAAAGCCCTCAATCAATGGGGATTCCACTTAATGCCTGCTTCATCACACTGCTTGCTTCTCACTCAGACTCTTAAGTTCACACATCTGATTAGAAGGCCCTAAGTCACAGGCCCACGTTTCAGCTGTCAGGAAAGTGAGTTTTAGGGTTTCTCCCTTGGGAAGGCAGGACTTCTATACTGGGAAATCACCCAAAAACATAGGAAGGATATTCAAACGTTGATAGATAGCCAGACAACATGGCTATATTAACAAACAGAAATAAAATATTCAATCAACTAGAAATACTCTTGTGATGCTATCACATTGGAATCCAATCATATGTATGAGATATATATCATATTTAATGCATAATTAAGGTCATAAGCTGAGATGATAAGTTAGAGAATGATTAAAAAAAAACTAAAAAGAGAGGAACAAAATCTAAGTTTTCTAGAAATTTAAGTTTTCTAGAATGACTATGAGGATCTGATTTAAAATAGAGTGTTTATTCATATTTAACTCTTAGACATATTCAATTTATTTTTCCAGATTGTCTTTCACATTGAATACTAAAATAGAGGTATGGAAAACATTCTAGAGCCCCGGAAGAATAGCTCTTCTGGTTCGATTCTATTATTGCTGATGAAGGAAACAGAGGCTCAGGAAAGTTCAGTGATTTACTCAAGGGGTCATTGTTGAAAAGAAATCATGTTGAAAGGCCAAAAAGTTTCATTGTTTTTTCAAGAATCCTTTCTAAGAACCTCCCACCATACAGTGGGGAAGCAGGATGCTTTGATCAAAAGGGCCCAAGTCTTAGCTCCTGTCAACATCCATCCAGAAGGCCTCCTTCTGGAGAGATTTATCCCTGCCCGCTCCTGAGTTGGCTGTACCCCAAAGCCTGAGGCATGAAGAATGAGACAAATAAAACCAATTTCCACAGAGTCCATTATATACAAAATACTGCTCCCTTTTCCCGGTAAATCAAGCAATTGAGTTCGCTTTCCCTACAAATTCTCTCTGTCGCAGTATCACAGCATTCAAGTGACACATATTTACTGGAGGCTGACTTTTCAGGCACTAATCTTGACCTGCATTTGGAGCATGAGTGCTTTAGGATTAATTTGGAGATTATGGAAGTTTGTGCCATCTAATAAAAGTCTTTTCTTTAAAATGTGGTAGAAAAGCCCACCAGCTGTCATCACCATAAAATAATGAGCAGTTGTTAAAATAAATAAGTGGTCTTTGGAAAACATGTTCTGATTCTTTAAAACACTTTAAGGAACAGAATAGAATATTCTAAGGAAGATGTGGAGAAATTAAATTAACTAATTAGACAAATAATGTAACTAAAGGCACCCAGGTGTGTTCTGTATCCTAAGCATCACCACTGGATGGTGGGAGAGGAGAACTAAGAGGGGATAGCAGCCAAGAGCCTGGGTCATCCAAAGGACCAGTTAAAATTTCATTACTTGGTACTTTGCCTATATGTACAGCATCAGTTGCCATAGGACAAACTACTTTTTATATTGACATAACCAAGTATTAAGTAGTGTGGTGAGATAGTAAGAAAGGAGATTAGGTAAAGAGTAAGAGACCCATGTTCAAGTCCCAGTGGCTCCAATAAAGATATTTGTGATCCTGACAAGTCACTAAATAACTCTAAGCCCCAACATCTTAAAAATAAACAAAAAGAGTCAGGGAAAAAGGCAAACCACAAAATGGGAGAAAATATTTGCAAAAGAATATATCTCATTAGGGTTAATATCCAGAATATATAAAGAACACCTACAACTCAACAACAAAAAAACAAACAACCAAATTGAAAAATGGGCAAAGGATTTGAATGGACATTTCTCCAAAATGATATGCAAATGGCCAACAAGCATATGAAAAGATACTCAACTAAATCATTAAGGAAATACAAATCAAAACCACTATGAGATATCAACTCATACCCATTAGAAATAACAAGTGTTGATGAAGATGTGGTGAAATTTGTACACTGTTGGTGGGAACGTAAAATGGTATAGCCTCTATGGAAAATAGTATGGTGGCTCCTCGCAAAATTAAAAATCAATTTCACTTCTGTTTATATACCCCAAAAAATTGAAAGTAGGGACTCGAACACATATTTGTATGCCCATGTTCAGAGAAGCATTATTCACGATGGCCAAAAATAGAAGTTACCCAAGTAAATCAACAGATGGATAATCAAAATGTGGTATATACACACAATGTAATATTATTCACCTTTAAAAAGGAAGGAAATTTTCTGATCCACACTCTAATACGAATGAATCTTGATGACATGGTAAGTGAAAGAAGCCAGTCATAAAAGGACAAATACTGTATGATTCCACTTACATGGGTTACCCAGAGTAGCCAAATTCATAGAGACAGAAAGTAGAATGGCGGTGGCCAGGCAATGGGAGCAGGACAGAACGAGGAGCTATTGTTAAATGAGTACTGAGTTTCAGTTTGGGAAGATAAAAAAAGTTCTAGACATGGATGGTACTGATGGTTACACAACAATGTGAATATATTTAATGCCACTGAATTATACATGTAAAAATGGTTAAAATGGAAAATTTTATATATATCTTGCCACAATTTTTTTAAAAAAAGAGGAGAATGATGTCTGCCTAATACTTCACAGAGTTGTTATGCAATCAAATTTGGGGCCTCATACAAATAAGTTAACAGTATTAAACACCTAGAATTAGTTTCCCCTATTTGACACTGTAGGGAGCTCCAGATGAGAATTTCAAGCCACAGCAGTGCCTGCCCTTCTGTACATTCAATTCATCATATAATTTGAGCAGACGGCTCCAGTGCCTCATGTCCCATTCCCTCCATGTCTCTGACTGAAATTCACCTGCAGCTGGAGAGACCAGTGCCCTGTGGTTCAGACTCACCTGGCACTGACAGCGCCCTCATCTAGTGCTACCCGATCATCGAGTCATCCAGCTTGCTGGCTCAGAGCCCTCTCCTGTGCAGCTGCAGACCTCTCTTCTGGTTGCCAACAACCAAAAGTGTCAGAAGTTAACATCCTCAGGGCAACCCTCAATCAATGGGGAATGGATCTAGTGGATTAATGCTCCAGCATCCTGTCCTTCCAAATAGACTATTCCACTAGACACTCTGGATGATTCTCAGGTGATCCCACAGCAAAGGCAATGCAACCCCATCGCCTACAGCTAGCAACCGCCATAGGGCCCCACTTATGCGCTTTACCCCCTCTCTGTCTGACTCTTCGCACTTCTTCACTCTCGTTCCCTGGAGTCACGTCCCAGATAAACTACTTGAAACCAAATCCATATCTCAGGAAACCCAGTTAAAAACATTACGATCTTTAATTTTATATTAATGTCTTTAATATTTTATAGCTTACATTTTTTTTTTTAAAGATATAGCAGTTATTAGTTGTGTTTAAGGTCTGGTTACAAATTCATAAATATTTTGAGACTTGAAACACATTTTCCTACTTTGGAGGGTGACTGGGTTCCCAGGGCCACACAAAGTTCCTGTTCTGGATGAAACTGGGAATGGGGTGGTCAGGGAAGGATTTACCAGGGAAACTTTGACTGAATCTTAAGGAATAACCAAGAGCACAAGGACAGGAAACAGACCGCAGACGGTAGAACTACAGAACAAAAGACAGTTTCAGCTTCTCAGCCCAACCTCATAGGGCCTAATGAGTACACGGCTCTTTATAACTTAACTGTGAGGATTTCTGAAAGCAGGCTGGCTGGAACAAAAAGAGTTAACTCTTCTGTCACAACCCTCCCGCCCCCCAAGAGGTGTGAAAGGCAGATTACTGGACACTCAAAGCAGAAAACCAAGGTAAGTAAGATTCATTGTATTTCAGAAGAAAATCAGGCTGGATGGATGGGTGAAGCTGTCTGGAGATTTAACTTCTCTAGGGCGTTTTGCTTTCTGCGGCATAACTAACTCCAAAACTGCCTGACCCAGGTTGGGGTGAGGGTAAGGTGAAGGGGTGATCCTAGAAAGCAGTCGTTTGAAGGAGAAAGAGAAGGAAGAGGGCAAGTTTCGAGTGGTGGCCAATGTTGGTTTCTTGGTCTGGAGAACAGTACCACAGTAATGTAAGATGATAAGATGAGCGGAAACTGAACCGGGGTGTGGCAGCTGCTTTTAGAAATCCTGATAGTTAGGGGATGAAGAGCTGCACGCTCATATTGGGACCTATGCAGTTGGGATGAGAAGCTGAACTATCTGTGCTATCTCTGCAACTTTTCTATAAACCTAAAACTATTTCAAACTAAAAACATTATGTAATAAAAGAAATAAAAAACTTAATGGTGCGGAAAATCCTCCAATAGCCCCCAGATCATGCAGGACAAATGCCGCGTCCTTACAGTGACCTGCGGCCCTATTTAAAGTTGCAACACCCTTCCTGGAATGGCCTGTCCCCATCCCTGGTTTATTTTTCTCCAGAGCATTTAACCTTTCCTCTCACACACACACATATATATAATTTCCTTATTTGTTTTCTGTACTGTCTCCTCTCCCCACTTTACTTCCCCCACCCCAACACACACCTGAATTGTAAACACCAGGACAGCAGGAAATTTCGTCTCTTTTGTTCACTGGGGAGAATAAAGTAGGGCTCAATAATTATTTGTTGAAGGAATAAATGGATGCATGGATCAATGAATCGCTTCTACCTGAAAAACCCTTATGACTTATAACTCCAAAATCACTTTTGAGTGTTCTATGTTCAAAACTAAAATAACCAAGTGGAGAAAGCAAATGAATGTCTGATAATATAAAGTTAACTAGCCTTCCAGATTTACCAGACAGATATTTATTTAACGGTATGAAATAATATATGTAGACAGCTATTCATTTCAGTTTTATTCAAAGTGACAAAGCATGGATATAATATTACTGTTATCAGTAGGCTAAATGAGTCCTGGTATATTACACAATAAAGTATAATTAAGCCATTCAGAAAAAAAAGGAAGTTCCTTGTCTATTTATATGAAATGATTGTAAAGCTACATTGTTAAGTAAAAAAAAGCAAGATGAGGACAGTGTTTATGGTGCATTACTTCTTGGTTACATGGGAGGCAAAAAATGTTTAAACATATTTGTTGTATGTGCATAAAATATTTCTGAATGGACATAAAACAACTGGAACATTGTTGACAGGAGGTGAGGGAATTGGGTACCCATGGGACAGGATACATTTTTTGAATTTTTAAATTTTGAACCAACAGAATGTCTTACCTATTTTAATTAATTAACTAATTAACTAATTAATTAACTTTTAAAAAATAGATCTTCTACACATCATGCAATGTTGATCTAATCGTCATTTAAAACTAAAATGAAACTGACACCCTGAAATAGTGTTTTAATTTTTCCTTTTTATTGTTTATTCTAGATCATGATTGTATAGTCAAGCTCATTAACAATTAATGACCTTTTGAATTTGGAGGAACTTATGCATATATTAAGTACTAAATTTATTTTTCAAAATAATTTGCTTTTATAATAAGGAAACTATTAGAGTTAATACTGTCTGCCTAAATCATTCCCTACCACCAGTGAAATGACTGTATTCAAAATCTAGACTGGCTTATTTTAGTTTTTTTAGTTTATTTAGTTTATTGGGCCCTACAAAAGGCCAACAAGCTGTTTTATGCCATTTTTATTTTTGTTTTTAATTTTTTATTTGAGTGTAAGGTACATACCAAAAAATGCATATGTTGTCATGTATGGCTTGGTGAATATTCATAAACTGAACACATTCATTCATGTATACAGCATTTAGATCGCATACCCTAGAAGCATCCCATTCCTTCCTTGTCACTCTCCCCTCCTCCTAGGGTAATCAATATTGTGACTTCTAAGAGCATAGTTTAGTTTGGTCTGTTTTTGCACAGTCTATAAATGGAATCCTGTAGTATTGTCTTTTGTGCCTGGCTTCTTTTACTCAACACTGTTTGTAAGACATCCATATTGTTGCATGTAGTTATAAGTAAAACATTTATATAGAATTCCATTGTGTAAATATGTCACAATTCAATTATCCATTCTTTTGTTGATGGGCGTTTGGATAGCTTCCAGTTTGGGCCATTTATGAATGGGCTGCTATGAACATTCTTGTACGTGTCTTTTAAGGAACATTTATACTCGTTTCCACCCTGGAGTGGAATTACTTGATACAGATATACGCAGCTTTAAAAGATATGGCCAAACATGTTTTTTTCTGAACAGATGTACCAGTTTATACTCCTACCAGCAGTGATGAGAGTTCCAGTTGCTCCCATCCTCTCCAACATTTCATTTTTCATTTTACCTATTCTGGTGGATGTGTAGTATTATCACTGGATGCTGGTTTCTGAAAGTACCAACTTCTTTCAGAAACTCTTTAAGCTGAATAGGTTACAAATACCAAAACAGTTTAAACCGATGAACTAGAGTTTAGAGAGAACCTTATTTTTTTTTTAATGTATCCCCCTCTTTTATTCTTTGGGATTTTTATTATATGCATACATTAACTTGAAAAATATATATGTTCCTATATTCTTGAGATTCATAAGCTGGTGGGTGATGCTGATTTTGTTAGTTAGAATGTATTATTACTTTTCTAAGTCAACTGAGGGCTGTGTACAGATAATAATCTTAAAGAAGACAGAAGTTACAGACCAGCTCTCCCCAAAGAAATGCTTTACATGGACAAAGATTTCTACTATCACCACCAAGATAAAAACACTCACTACCTGCTTTTCATATGCAGCTGACTGGTAAAACAGTCATGTGCAGGCCAATAGGAAACAAAAATGAGAAAACAAGTTTTATGAGGGAAAGAAAAGGGGGAGGAGGACTCTTTGGTTCCAACCTAGTAGTGAGTTTCCCACCAAATAGTCGCCCCAATAAACTTTAATTTAAAAAAAAAGCACATAAAATAAAAAAAGAAGAAGAAGCTCCTTAGAATGGAGCTCGTGTCTAACCTAGTCTGGGCTGTATACCACATCCCACCCCTACCACAACCAGATTTTCCCTGATCTGATCTTTATGTCTCCATCTCTCCCTTTGTCCTTTCTCACACCACATACCCACCAACCTGGTGTATTTTCCCTGTAGGTTCTAGACCAGCATATGGGGTTGTCCCTGAGGCATAGCTCCCAGATCAGGAGCTGCATGCCGGCGCTGACGGACCACATAGACATCATGTGGCAGCCCCGTGGGAAAAGGGGGTTCATTAGCCTCTACTCCACCTTCTCCCATGAAAGAGGAAATCATCTTTCAAGCAGCTCACAAAGATGAGAGAAACCAAGTTCTGATTGGCTATCCCAGGAAATTATGACTTTTCTTTTCCAATATCCATCTGAAACAACCACAACGTTTCAGAATCACTAGACAACCCGGGGGTTACACACCATCCAAAAATAACAGTGCATTTGTGGGTGGTAACCTGGACAGGGCAGACTGTTTCCTTTAAGTAACTAATTGCATGTCAGTGAATCTGAACTTGTCCTGACCAGGAGAAGGGATCTCTGTGTTGGGCCAGGTGAGAGGGAGGGACTGTGTTGGATGGGTGATAAAGAGTTTGGGAAATTTTTAGAAAAACAATTTATTGAAAAGGAAGTATAGAGTAGCTCTAAAGAGCATGGTCTCTGACTTCATTTTGTCTGGGCTGAAGTCTTCCTCCCAGCTCCATGACTGACATGATCTTAGACACATTCTCATTTAATCTGTGTGCCTCAGTGTTGTCCTGAGTAAGACGGGGATGGTAAAGTCCCTACCTCCTGGGCTTATTGTGAAGATGACATTAATGCCCATGAAGCACTTAGCACAGCGAACACCACATAGTAAGTGTTCATACAGCTATCTGCTTTTTTATTTCCTTTAAGAAAAGAAGCAAAAGACCACATGACCACAGAAGGCAGACTAATTACCTTGTTAGAAAACATTAAAGGAAAAGTGGAAGAGAAAAGAGAACATTTCCGAGGTAGAAAGACAACTTGGCCCTATTTCTCAAAGCCATACGTAGATTTAATGCAATCCCCATCAAAACCCCAATGACATTTTTTAAAGAAATAGAACAAAAAAATCATCATATTTTTATGGAATCACCAAAGACCCCGAATAGCCAAAGCAATGCTAAGAAAAAAGAACAGGGCTGGAGGTCTCACACTCCCTTACTTCAGCTGGTACTACAGGACAATAATCAAAACAGCATGGTATTGGCAGAAAAACAGACACAAAGACCAATGGAATAGAATTGAAAACCCAGAAATAAACCCACATGAATATGGGCAGATAACATAAGACCTGACACAATAAACTGCATAGAAGAAAGCATAGGTACTAAACTTATGGACCTTGGGTTCAAGGAAGATTTTATGAATTTGACCTCAAAGGCAAGGGAAGTAAAGGCTAAAATAAATGAGTGGCACTATATCAAATGAAAACGCTTCTGCACAGCAAAAGAAACCATCAACAAACCAAAGAGGCAACCAACTGAATGGGAGAAAATATTTGCAAACTACGCCTCCAATAAGGGGCTAATATCCAAAATATATAAAGATCTCATACAATTCAACAACAACAAAAAACAAACAATTCAATTAAAAAATGGGCAGAAGACCTGAACAGACACTTTCCCAAGAAGACATACAAATGGCCAAGAGATATATGAAAAGATGCTCAACTTCACTAGCAATTAGGGAAATGGAAATCAAAACCACAATGAGATATCACCTCACACAGGTTAAAGTGGCTATCATCAACAAGACAAACAACAACAAGGTTGGAGAGGCTCTGGAGGAAAAGGAACCCTCATACACTGCTGGTGGGAATGTAAATTGGTGCAGCCTCTTTGGAAAATAATATGGAGGTTCCTCAAAAAAAAAATAAGAATAGAATTACCATATGACCCAGCAATCCCTCTACTTGGTATCTACCCCCAAAATTTGAAAACATTTATCTGTAAAGATATATCTACCCCTGTACTCATTGCAGCATTATTCACGGTGGCCAAGACCTGGAAACAACCAAAGTGTCCTTCGATAGACAACTGGATAAAGAAGACGTGGTATATATACACAGTGGAATACTACTCTGCATAAGATGAAATACTGCCATTTGTGACAACATGGATGGATCCTGAGATCATCATGCTAAGCGAAATAAGTAAGACAGAAAAAGTTGAGAACCATGACTTCACTCATATATGGACTATAAAACCAAAAGCAACAAATGAACCAAACGAACAAAGAAACAAAAATGCATAGACACAGACAACAGTTTGGTTGTTACCAGAGGGGAAGGGGGAAGAAGGTGTGGTAGAAGAGGGGAAATATATGGAGATAGAAAGAGAACTGACTCTGGGTGTTAAACACACAATGCAACATATAGATGATATATTATATAGCAATGTACACTTGAAACCTACATAATAGTATTACTAACCATACTTGGAAGATAGTTTGAAAACTGGGGGATGTCCAGAATTCACAGGAACTTCAGCTAGAGGACTCTGATGGAATCCAGGAGATTCTGTACAAGCTGGCAAATCTGCCAGCTCTGAGAGAAGCATTTTTACCTGTAGTGAAAGGAAGCCCTAAACAGTCCAGCAAAAACAAAAAACTGTGCTGTTTCTCCAAGAACTGGGAATGGGCAGAAAATGGAGGCACAAACATGAGCCAGAAGCACCCTCTGAGCCAACCTAAGGAAGCGCTTGCTGACCAAAAGGGGGAGGCAAATAAAGCATCCTGGGAAAAGGCTATTTATCTTATGCTCTAGTTTATCCCAGGCCAACTTTACATGAAGCCAATTGAAAAAAAAAAAGTCACCTAGCTTTAACTTGAATTTTACATATGAAGAAAGCAAGGGGAGTGATTGTGTGAGGTGGTTCGATATGCCTGGTGTGCTGGGATAAATGTGGCCACTGCGGTAAACAGAAGGAATGAAGTACTACCAGAAAAGATAGAGTGAGCAAGTGCACCCAGCGAAGAGGGTTTTAGATGAGACGCCCACCCCTTCATCCTTTTATTTTGATCCTGGGTGCTGGCAGCAAAAAGTAACTGGGAGTAGTGGCAAGAGGAAACTATAAGGAAAGTGAAACCTTCAATTTGGGGGCTATTTGGTAGAATTCAGACCAAAGGATATCTCACATGTATTTGATAATCCCCAATACACCTATGCAGAGGTGAAGTTGAAAACTCAAATGCCCTCAAGTTAAGTTAAATATGTAAACCAGGAGAATGTAGGACAATTGGGTGTGGGGCAGACTGGCAAACGGAAAGGCTCCGCATAAAGGAATTCACATTCAATTTTTCGACAACACTGGCCTTGCCAAAGGAAACACGAAGATTGGCCCCATTTCCATGTCACCAGTTTGCAAACACTGTTTTATATGGTGTAAAAACATAAACCATCTTCAGTGGTTTAAGGGCTAAATGAAGCATTTTTAATCTAAAGAGATCTATGAAAAGCCATTTTTATTTTTAAAGACGATTCAGTTGAATGGAAAATGAAAAGTCCAGACATTTTCCCATCTACATATTGAAAAGGGAAACATTTTAACTCTTACATGAGATAGTGTATATAACTCCCCCTTGGAAAAAAGGAGGAGCTATATATCCTTTACTTCCAGAAACAAGCATGGTGTTTGAAACATTGTATGAATGGTACTTAAATGTTTGTTGAATGAATAAATGGGGTTGTAAATAGAGCAAAGCACTAGTGAAAGACCTCTCTTTTGAGGTTATAAAACTGAAGGGGTTGAGCTCCAGCTTTAACTCTCCTCTGTCCATTCAGGATTTATCTCTAACCCCAAACTTCTCTGTAGGCGGCCAAAGACTACAGTGTTATAATTTTCCTCATCTCACTGCTCTAAGCAGAGAACAAAAAACATGGGAAACCTTCCAAGAACAGTTAGGACAGAACTCACCCCCCAGGTGGTATCCAAGCAGACTTCGTCCTTTGGGAATAGGGCAAAGGAACTTCAGAGCACACGCTGATAACTCTTCTAACTCCCTGAGTTCATGGTTCTTGAGTACAAAGAGGCGGTGCCTGCCTCACAGAGCTGTGAGGAGTAAATAGTAACGTGTGTGAAAGGCCTAATGTAATGCCTGGTACACAGTAAGTGAGCTGTGCCCTCAGTGAGTGAACCCAACGAACTGTGGATATTATTTATTATGGGAAGAGTAGATGAATTTTTTTAATGGCCCTCATTGGGGTGGGGTGGGGTGGTAGAGAACTGAGAAGCTGAGGAATAACAAAACTATTTCAACAGCTGCTTATACGATTTTTGGAAAAAGTGGAGGTGGATAAGTGTTTAAATAACTAAAATTCCCTACATTTAAATAAAATCCTTATCTATACATGTGTAGTTAGATACGCATAGAGTTCCTCTGGAAGAAGAGTTCACAAGGAGTAGTGGTTACCTCCAGGTAGGACTTGTACTGGGAACAGCAGCTGGAGAAACGTCTTAAATTTTGCCATTTGTGTCTATATTATCTATTTAAAACTCACTATTTTTAAGTGAAATGCTGCTAGTTTAAAATCTTTTCTAAGTTTTGCTGAGTTTGGATGAAGTGTGAAATTGAGCATGTCTGCTTTCAGCTTTTACTGTCAGAGCCCTGATACTGCCCTCTAGCGCCTGGCACCCACCATTGCAGCTGCTCCCCGCAGCCACAGAGGGGCTCACTTCTTAAACCTGTTTGTCTCACCAATACTCACCAGGTTACTACTCTAAGCAGTTAACATATTAACTAACTAAACTATTACCTACTCCGATACTCCAATGCTTTAACGGTCAAAAGTCTAGGCATTGTGAAGGATACTGCCTCATTCCTCATTCCTCTGGTGTGCAGGTGAAATATGAGATTATTTGAATTACATATGGTATATGCATCCATCATCCTTCCATTTTTCCCATTTTAAACTTGACAATTATCAGCAGCAAGAACTTCTCTGCTTTCTCAGTTATATCTCAAGTGCAAATCATTTTAAACATTAAATTTGTATTAATTCATCATTTGCTACAGTAATTTTCTTCTTTGCGTATGTTGAAATAGAGGCTACTACTATTCCACGTACAAAATTTTCACTTGTGCTTTTATTTTGGATAAAAGATTCTGAACTCTGTTCCAGGGTTTTCAGTTGTTCTCTAGACTAGTTACTGTATATATTTTTTAAAGTCATATTTTTATTATTTTAAAATCAATGTGTTCTCGTTGTAAAGATCTTTTGGAAACTACAGTAAAACATAATGAATAAAACAAATGCAAGCCCTAATTCCACCATCAGCAGATAACTACTGTCAACAATTCTATTTTCTTCCACTTTTTCTAATGCCTATACATTTTGTCGATGAATTTTGAAGTCTCTAAAATACATTTCAGCATGTTTGGATGTAAGGGGAGAAGGTCATTTTGAACATATCCACTAATTCAGGGTTAGTGTCGGACGCTTCTGTAAATGCCATTATTTGTGTTCCGTTATGGATGTACACCACACAGATGACACTTTAGGCTGACTTCCAGCACGTCGCCTCCTCATCCAATAATTTTGTACCCTGGCCTTTGACAAATATTTGGGCCTGAATGAAATTCTTAGGGGCTTTCACGGGCGATTTAAGTCGGTAATGGTGCATGATCCCAAGCAAGGGAGAGGTAAATTAGGGCTAGGGACTCTCCAGGGGCAAAGAGAGATTATAAGCAGATAGGTTAGAAACCTGAGCGAGTGCAGACCTCATTAATTTTTGTTCTTATTTTATTCTCGCTGTTTTCGCCCATTTGGGAGAGCAATCTCGATCATCTCTTCAGGGCAGATTCCCAACAAGTGGCAGGCCTCAAAAACAGGCTTGGTGGGCGTGTTCCCCGCCTGAGGCCCGCGTTGGACCGCGCAGAGGCTGGAGAAACCACCCCGCGTCCAACAGCGGGTATAAAGAGCCCGGCTGCATCTGGGCCTCGCAGGGATAAACGCTAGCCTCGTCGGTCAGCATCCCTCCCGAGTACCCGGTCAGAACACCACGAAGATGGCACCCGTTGGGGGCAAAAAGGCCAAGAAGGTGAGTCTTCGGGGGTCCCCGAGGCTGCTCTCCTATCCGGGCGAGGCTCTGCGTCTGGACCCACCGGCCCTCACCCCAGACTCAAGGGGTGCAGGGGAGTCCAGAAAGTGCTCCCAGAACTTCTCCTGCAGGACCCCAAGGTGCTTCCAAGCCCCGCATCACTACTCATATTCAGAGCGCTCCATAGGTCTAGTGGCCCGCCCCCCCAGATCTGTGTGGCTTGAGGGCGCTCCTAGAGCTCGGAGACTCCCAACACCTGAGTCCTGCCCGCCAACACTGGAGCACTCCAACAGAGGTGCAGCTCCTGGACTCACAGGAGCGTCTTCCCTGCTCCACCGTGCTGGGACAAAGGGGCGCCTGCGTGTCTGTGTCCGTGCCCGCACCGCCGCGTGCTCCCCTCTACGCCCTAGATCGACCCGCAGTGAGGCGCGGGGTGCGGGCTCCAACGGTTCCCGGCCGGCGCCTCCACGCCGCCGGGGGTCTCGGGGTCTCTACTTGGCGCTCAGCCGCCCCGCCGCAGCTTGGTTGGGCGATGGTACGTTTTCTCCCGTAGTTTGGTTTCAAGCGATCACAACAAAATGCACCACGTGAACCTCGGAAATGGGCACCGCGGCAGTAAAATATTGAGGAAGGGTTGTTAATAAGATTTTTTAAAACAGCAGCTCCAGCACCTGATTAAAAACAAGCACATCTCTTCCCTTGTTGGGACGAATGTTCCAGTCCAGACTGTCGATCTTCGTCTAGTTTGGGGGATGGATTTGTGGATGGATGGACTGACCACGGGACTATGGCTGGGAGGGTGGGAAGAGAAGGACGCGAGGAGGAGGGAATAAGCTTAACCCTTAGGTGCCAGAGCGCCCAGCCTGGCGGATGGAGGCCCCAAGAGAAGGATAGGTAGGCAGACCTAGCCAGGCCAACTGTGCGGCTGTGAGGATCATAAGGACAGGTCCACCTCTCACCCACATTGCCAGCCATCCCTTTAGGAAATAGGCTATGCACCGCTTCTAAAAGATGGCCCCCCAATAAAAAAGATCTACACACACACACACACACAAAGTTAATTCAGTTAAAATTTTTAAATGCCATGCAGCATTAATAAATGCATGTTGATGGCCTGAGGAAGATGAGATGGCAAACAATTATAATCTGTTAACCAGTTAAATGAGATTGAGAATTTTTGCCAATCCATAAATTATTAAATGATGTAGACTGGAAAGGATGATTGCTATAGAGATTAAATAAGATTTTTTGGTTTGACACCATTTGCATATCCATGGATTCTAACCCACTCCCTCAATTCAAGCTCAGAAAACGAAACATTTTAAAGGATCATATAAGCAACAGATGGACATAAAATGGAATAAAAAAGTTTCTTTGGTAACATTGTTTCCATGCATATGTCAGTGTTAAAATATGAACAATAATATGTCTATACTTTTTAAAAATATATGCTACAAACCTAACACATGCTCATTGTAAATAACTTGGGAAAGCACTATGAAATGTACCATCTGCTACGTTCTGGTGTACTCCTATATTCTGCTAATTTGTTGTCTAGACAAAATGTACTTTGTATACAAAAATGGTCTGATATTACACATAATGTTTTGTAATACTTTTTCACAAAACAATATCTTGAGCATTTTTTTGATAGTACATTCCACTTTTTTTTTTTTAAAAAAAAAAAAAGCTATTTAGCTTAGGAACAGAAAAGTCTGAAGTCCAGGTATTTTAAAATACACTAGAATCTAAGAGATTGTTTTTCTAGATGTAATTGCTCAGCAAATATATGAACAGTGTGGTATTGGAATCACCATGAGCCACTCCACCAGCAAATATCAGATTCTTAGCTAGGCTGTGTATTTGTTTGTGTTCTACAATTTGAAAACACACACATGTTCAATGAGAGTTGCTAACTGACTTGAACAAAATGTAATGAGTTATTTAAGTCAAATGAAAGCAACAAATCATATCTCATTTATTTGATCCTTGTTCGTGTTTTTTATTTCACTGCACTGACTAGCTATATATATATATTTGTTAATTGGGCCATAATGATCAAAATTGTGGTTTTAAGATGTGGTATTTAGACACATTGAAATCATTACAGATATTTGGATTTCAAAATTACATGTTATCAATTCTGTATTTTTGTATTTGTTATCTCGTGGTCTTTTATGCTTGAAAATGTTTCTATCTGGAAGGGATATTTGGGAACATACAGCATGGTGCTCCTGTTTTATTGCTTTAAAATGAAAATGTCAGTTGTGTCTTCTCTCTGAGTACTACCTGACCAAAACACATAGGAAAGAGTAGTACAGGGGAACAGGATTAAAATAAGGGAAGCTTTAAAAGGTGTCTAGGATTTAGGATGCAAAATCTTATGAACAGCTCTCACAGAATTATGTAACCTTTGTTATTATATCAGCATTTGTTTTATCAATCATTATGGTAATAAATGAAACATAGTAGGTAAGTACATTCTAAATTGTTCCTTTACGTGGTCTTTTCAGGGTTGTTCCACACTCCTGACACCCATTTAAAATAAAATCTAGACTCCGTTTAAGGATAAAACAGCCAGGAGGCCCTATACTCCTCACCTGGGAGACTTTGTGTACGTTACTCAAAGATTCTGGGCCTTAATCCTTCATTTGTAAAATCAGAGGAAGTGACCTAAATTGAATGTAAAGTACTGTTTATTTTAAAATTCTATGATTCTTCTAAATTTTAAAAAATGGTTACACTAGAAAATTACACTAGCACCAGGGTAATTATTGCATGGTACTATAAATGGAATAGGTATGGAGACTGGGCTGGAAATCATTTTACAAATACTTTATTTAGTTGTCTCTTCCTGTTCTTGTCATCTTGCACTCAGAGAGTGCGAACAGGCGTGCTCTTAACTTATGGGCAGCATCACACAGCTGCTGCTGTGGAAACTGAATTCTAACACCAATCATGGAAGTCTTTAAGGGATTTGGCCACCTTTGTGGTAGTTTGCTATCTTCACCAAGTGTCTTGTGACTTTTCAGTCTTCAAAATGCCTTAATCATTTTAATCATCTCTTTGGTTGTAGATAGAATAAAGAAGAAAGACCAGCCTTCACCAATTTACGAATGTGTGCTTTAGTATTTGTTTGAGGCTTTACAATAAACCCTTTTCATTTAATCCCTCTACAGGTATTTCTTCATACATAACGTCCTCTTACCATATTTTTTAAAACTCTTTCATGTGTTCTGAAAGACCACCTCCCCACCAACCCCCTCACACACACATATACACAAATTTTCATCATAGGAGCACACTGGCTGTTTGCCTAATAGTAACATGAATTTATAAAATATACCTGTACTTTCCGAGAATTCTAAGAAATCATACTTCTCAAGAATATGGTAGCAAATGTACTACAAACAGAACACTGTCTTAAAAACTCAAGTACCTTTTTTGTCCTTCCCCCTCACCTGTAATTTTAGGGCATCCTCGAACGTTTAAATTCCGGAGAGGTTGTGATTGGAGATGGAGGGTTCGTCTTTGCACTGGAGAAGAGGGGCTATGTGAAGGCAGGCCCCTGGACCCCGGAAGCTGCTGTGGAGCACCCAGAAGCAGGTTGGTGCATTGCTCTCTTCAAAGTTCTTAAAAGAGCACTTTTCCAAATATTACTTACAGCCTGCTGGGCATGGTGCTAGGTGTGCAAGTATGGATTCGCACGTTGGATAAGCTGTCATCTATGTTTGCCTCTTGGTCCCTGCTGCTCGCTCTAGATGAGCCTAGTACTGGCTCACTACCTTCCCCTGCCTCCCTCATCTCTCTAGGTGACTTCCATGTCCAGACAGATGATCCATCCAACACGCTTCCCTTTAGTGCCTTGATCTCCTCCTCTACTCCCATCTCAGCAGCCCACTCTTAGAGCTCACCAGCAGCTGTCCACTGCTGAAAGCTCAATGACCAGGGCCCCACTCTCTGACCGCCACCTCCTATCTTGTCGGCTCTAATACTGCTGCGCTTCAACCTCATCAAGACTCTCAGTCTCCATCCCTCCCATTTCAGTGTTTATTATCCATTCTCTGGCATATGTCTTCAGATAGGGCTTCCTCCATCATATATGTGCCAACTAGTCAAATTCATCGTCTACTAGCCCCACCCTATTGAAATTCAATTGTCTACCTTCCCTGCACCTGTACCTAAACACCTTATTCTCACTCCACTTTTTTGACCACAAATCTTTTATGGCCAGGAGGAGAGGTGGGATGGAACCGGAGGGAGATTATGTGTATAAATATATATAATGTCTCCCGGTTATATATGTACGTAGCATAGTTAGATATTACCCTTGTAAATTTAACTTGAGAAATGCAAGTCTTTGAAATTCCACAGCAAACTCTAAAAGGTCAAATAAAATTTTGCAGTACTTCTTCAGTGGGATAATAAATTTGTAGCAAAACCATTTTGGAGCAAAATGTGACCTGAGCTAATGTGAGGATATTTATAATTATATCCTACTTAATGTGGGGAGTCATATATTTTGATGCCAAAAAAATATGAATGTGTTTGATTGGGGAGGCCACTTCAGACCCTGATGAGGGTTACATAATATATAGCATATGTACTGTATTAACTTTCTAAAATTCCCCAACGTTCAGAATGCCAAGACACATTTGGTCCTAAAATGGCTTGGATAAGGGATTGTGTACCTAGAGCATAACCTTCCCTTTCTCACCATTTCTAGCACTGAGAAGGCAAGCCCAGACACCAGTCCTAACAAAAATCTTTGAGGTGCAGTCCAGCTTGCAGGGAAATTTTCAGGGTCTATATCAATTCTAGGTGTCACCAGCCTAAATTAGAAAAGTACCTGCAGATACACGAATTCATGCACATAAAATAGCATTTAAATGACCACAGCTCTCATTCAGAGCATGAATGTTTTAAACACTTTTCACCACGCAAAATGCTAAATACATCTGCTGCCCTATGGGGCACTTAGAAGACTACCTAGCAAATAGAAGTGATGATGATGATAATTTGCCTTTAAGATTAATAAGCATAAAATTCAATTAAAATGACTGCAGAATTCATGCCCTTTTTTTTGTCTTTTGTATTTTCTTAATTAACAGATAATTGTGTCACAACTAAGGTCTTTTCTAATTATTTAGACATTAAAAATGGACACTTGTCCTCAAAAAAAACCCAGTGCTGTAGGTCACATAGACTCATGGAATTTTGAAACTCCCTTTTCATTGTAGAGAGGAAGAAACTGTCACCTTGATGGGGTAGGTAAATGGTTTGCCCAACATCACACAGTTGATTGTAGCTGAGTCAGGAAGATTCTGGGTTCACTGATACCCTTTGCCTATAACACCACACCATGCAGCATTAAAACACAAAACAAAACAAAACGAAAAACTGTGAGAATGTCGGAATTTGTAAGGATACCCACTCAGCAACTTAGTCAAGAGACTGGGTAACTTTTAGCTTCTATGATGCTAAAATAAAACTAGTATAATGAAGAGTTTAAAGCCATAAGATGAAGGTGATTAGTTAGTATAGGTTGTGTCCTTGTCATGGGAACAGTTACGCCCTACTCCTGGTTAGAAGATGAAGACTCAGGAGTCTTATGATGAGAGAAAACAGAAAGTAGAAATCGAAAGAACCTCCAGAATATACCAGACTAAGTCTTCTATTGAAGTTTATGCCAAAAGTTGTGGTTCTTGCACCCAGTGGAATCAGCACTGAATTTGGCAAGGAATTCAGGTTGACTGGGTCTGGAGGGGTCTGGGAAATCGGAGTGAGTCTAAGTTGGATCACATTTAGGGAAGCATGGTGGAATAATGAAATCAATTAAGAACAAGGAGTGGGGTCACTACCCTCTGGAAAAATCTGATCAAAGGATATAGAACCTCTGCACTGTAAAATGTACATGTGCACAAACAATTTGCACACCCTTCCAAGGTTTTGTCAGAGTGTCTGGAAATCAACCCAAGGACAACCTGGGTGGACGTCTGCTTTATAAACCACGTCATTCTAGTGTACAGGAACCTAGTCCATAGGCCCTGCACCCCTGCTGCAACCACAGCAGCTCATCTGACCGATATATGGGGACTCCATTTTAGGCGTGTTTCATTGGTTCTATGGCTAATTACAACACATTCAAAGCCCCCCAATTTAGGCACCCTTTTAAATTCCCACTGAGAACGAAAGTTTCCATGATTTTAAAAACAAAGATTTGGCTTCAAGCTTAGAAACCCATTTTCTGAAATTCAGAATCCTTGTTGCCTCACTGATTTGACCATTGAAAAACAAAAACTGAGCTTCCTATGTTCTCTGCAGTCTGGCAGGCACCTGGGATGCACAGATGGAGACTCATCTCCAGTCTTAGCCCCAGCGTCCCAATAACTGCCTCTCGTGTAGTTGCTTCCAGACCTTTGGATTTTACAGGCCTCTAAATTTCAAAATATATTTCAGGGGCTGATATTGGTTTACTGACTTCTTACTTTGCCCAGTTAATGCCCCTGACAAAACCAATACCAGCTAAGTCTCACTATCATTTTGTAAGATGAGCATTATTCCACTCTCTTAGAATGGCAGTTCTCAACAAGGCTGAAAATAAGAATCAGTTGGGGAAACTTAAAAAAAACACACAGTCTGTGTCTTGCTTCAAACCAATTAAATTAGAATATCTGTGGGATGGGTCCGTAACTTTTAAAAAGCTTCCAGGGTAGCTAATGGGTAGCAAGGGTTTAGGACAACTGTTTTAGAGAAAATTCTAAATTCTTTAAATTGCATATGTTTGGTTCTATGGGAAAAAGTCCTATCCCATCTCCTGTAACCTGTGAAAGCTTTGCCATTTGGCATTCATCCATTTAGAAATTGTCAGTATTACCGTGACACCCGTAGCCTAGAACCTAGACTCCTTGGATGACTTCCCGGCCAGTTGTACTCTGTCCGCCCGCCCACCTTTCCAACTGCATCTTCCATCACTTCTCTGACATATCCTCAACTCCAGTTGCTCAAAATACCTGCTGTTCCCCAAATGCCAAGCCTATTCCTGCCTCTTTGTCTTTGCTCAGGCCTTCCCTCTATAGGGAACGCCCTTCCCCACCTTCTCTGTCTGTCAAAAGTGCTGACATATTGCCCCTCTGTGGGACCTCCCTCTTCCCTTCACGCTACTCCACGGTAGAAATAATCTTGTTTCTGGCAAGAGACCCCAGATCCACCTCTCAGAACCCCCCAGGATGCACGCATGCCAAGCCACCAGAAATTTAAGCAGATATTTTCATATTTGTTTATCTGAGAGCCTCTTGAAAACACCAAGAGTTAATAAACTGATAGCAATTAATGCCTTTCCTCATTCAATCTCCCAGTTCGCCAGCTTCACCGAGAGTTCCTTAGAGCTGGATCAAATGTCATGCAGACCTTCACCTTTTATGCGAGTGAAGACAAGCTGGAGAACAGGGGCAACTATGTTGCAGAGAAAATATCTGTGAGTAAAACCATACATGGCACTCTTAGTAGGGCCTAGTAGACATATCACATGTCATCACCAAAATTCTCACGGACAAAAATGTTGAGCCTCTTCAGAGTTTTGTTTTACATAATACAGAAATGAGATGTATGTGGACAATACTCTTAGGTTTTATCGGGAGTTCCCCAACTTGACAAAAAGGTATTTAATGAAGCATATCAAAAAAGGTATTTAACGATTAGTGATTCTCCCAGTCTCTTGACTAAGTTGCTGAGGGGGTCCTTACAAATTCTTACACCCTCACAGTTTTTTAAGGCAGCACAGTGTAGGGGAAAGGTCATTAGATGAAAGGTGTCAGTGAACCTGGAATCTTCCTGACTCAGCTACAATCTACTGTGTGATGTTGGGCAAACCATTTACCTACCCCATTAAGGTGACGGTTCCTTTCTCTCTACAATGGAAAGGGAGTTTCAAAATTCCATGAGTCTGTGGGACTTACAGCACTGGGTATTTTTTTGAGGACAAGTGTCCATTTTTAATGTCTAAATAATTAAAACAGACCTTACTTGTGATACATTTATCTGGTAATTGAGAAAATACAGGAAAACAAAAAAGACATGAATTCTGTAGTCATTTTAATTGAATTTTATGCTTATTAATCTTAAAGGCAAATTATTATCACTATCACCACTATTTGCTAGGTAGTCTTTTAAGTGCAGCTTACGCATTGGAAGATACTAGATCTTATTATGTAAAGACGTTTAACCCTCTCACAGATCTTTGGTATAATGTAATATCCTAGATACCAGCATTAGATGTATTTTTTCACCGCTATTATTGGTATTGTTGTTACTGCTCAGCGTGGTAAAGCACTGAACTAGTCCATCATTGTCACTTCCTGGAATCAAATCACTATGGTAACATACAACTGAGATATGGACATTTAAATAATTATTTGGTTTCAGTTTCACATGAACATGTACATGTATCCTATACTCACCATTTCAGGGGCAGAAAGTCAATGAAGCTGCTTGTGACATTGCCCGGCAAGTGGCCGACGAGGGAGACGCTTTGGTAGCAGGAGGCGTGAGCCAGACACCTTCATACCTCAGCTGCAAGAGTGAAACTGAAGTGAAAAAAGTGTTTCAGCAACAGTTAGAGGTCTTTCTGAAGAAGAATGTGGACTTCTTAATTGCAGAGGTAAACACAGAGATGATCAAAGAGACCATTACACTGAGTCCCTTTCCTCTGCCTTTTGCTTTCATGAGGACCATGTGAGATTGGGTACTCATCACAAGTAATAGTAATACTTAGTTTAGAAAGCTTTTTTCCCATTTAGGGCTTCTACTAAATTTGATTCAGTTAATATAATATAGTGTTCTTCAAACCTTTGATTGCAATTCCCAGTATGAAATCACCATTCTATTCCATTTAAAAAATACTAATGGGTCTCAAATTCAAATTCTTAATATTCAAAATGTTTCAGACTCAGAATCTGAAAATCACTTATCTAGTGATTATTAAATTACTTAGCAGTAGAATAAGTTTCCAAATGGTTTTGGGGGAAACAAGATTAAAAATACTTTAACCTTTTCTTATTTCAGTATTTTGAACATGTTGAAGAGGCTGTATGGGCAGTTGAAGTCTTGAAATCATCTGGAAAACCAGTGGCAGCGACCATGTGCATCGGCCCAGAGGGAGATTTGCATGGCGTGACCCCTGGCGAGTGTGCAGTGCGCCTGGTTAAAGCAGGTGATGATGGATTTTGATAGGTTTGCAGTTAGTGCGTCTTCTAAAATAACATACAAATGCGGATCTGTCTATGGATCGCTATTTGCTACTTTTATTAACAGGAAAACAATTAATTTACTTTTTTAGGAATATTGAGAATATTATTAAGTCTTAAAGAGAAAAATGTTTAAAAAAAAAAAAAGGATACACACACCAGCCTTTTGAAAGGAGCAACTGGACTTGTGCCGAATGTTTAACAACTAGAAATGTAGGAATGAGAAGAATTTTAGTAAATCAGAAGGAGCATTAGGAACAATTGTGTTTTATTTTAAACGTATTTCAAGTTGAGTTTTTTAAACATTAATAACATTAATAACTTGTCAGTTGTCCTCTTTGCCAAAGTTTTTCCATTCTCGTAAGTTACTGGTATGCTTTGCTTTTCGTAATTGGTATAATAAATCAAAAAATCCTTTGATATGCAATACTGACCACCTAATTTATCTTTTTATATAATTTCCATTCCTAATATTCGGTTTCATTTCAAGTAGGGAAAACAGGTTGTTTTCAAAGCTGCTTCGTTTTAAACCCAAGGAATAGCTGTGTCAGTGGAAGAGTCCGACTCACTCTGTGGAACAGAGAGATTTTTGATTGGCTATTTTTCAATTCCTGATTTTTATCCAATTCCTGATATTTCATGAAAGTCACCTCATACTTGTCATTAATAATAATAATTATTTAGATTTAGGAAGGAATTTGAATCCTAATTTTTGATTGGTGATATAAAAATGGGGGGAAAAACAAGCTAACTTTTTTTCAGAAAGACGGGAGGAGGCCTTCATCATCCCCATTGTGAATTGGCAAGGATTCTTGGCCTGCCCCTCATCCTTCCCTTGTCATTCTGTTCAGAGTAGGTGGACACAAAGTTTGAAATCACTGTACCCTGTTTACATCCGTTGAAGCACTCCTCACTTAGCTCATTTGTTTATCTCTTTCATGTCTGATTCTTTCACTAGACTGTACGATCTGAGAGCGCAGAGACTCTGGCTGGGTCATATGGTATTTGTCTTCCTCAGTCTGACTTATTTACTTAGCATAATACCCTCTAGGTCCATCCATGTTGTCACAAATGGTAAGATTTTATTCTTTTTTAGGGCCGAATAATACTCTATGAATTGCTGTGGTATAAATGTACCACAAGTTCTTTATCCAGTCGTCTATTGATGGGCATTTCGGTTATTTCCATATCTTGGCTATTGTGAATAGCGTTGCAATAATCATAAACTGAGTACCCTGTGCCTACCACATAATAGGTCCTTAATGAATATGGGCCTAATAAATCTAGTCTGTCTTACAATGTTAGATCAAATTCTACCCCCATGTACACTTACATAACCATCTCTACCCCAAGTGATGACTGCCTCCTCTCAGCAACCATAACACTTTCTGTTTATAGCCCTCATTTGGAATATCATCAGTTGACATTTTCCAATCTGTGAGAATGTTAATAAGGTTTTGTAGTCAAATACATTTAGAAAATGCTATGTTAAACTGAGTTAAGTCGGTCTGTTTACTATAGAACTTCTCAGTACTTTTGATATGCCCATGTATATCGGCAGTCTCCAAGAAGGGGACATAGTAAATAGCTACTGCCTCACCTAATTGATCACAGAGCCTCATTTTAATGGAGCAAACCTTGGGAAGCCCTGTGCTAAATTATAAAACCATTAGTGTCAGCAACTATGTCCTATATTTATATTTCTCTAGAACCCCCTTACGAAGACCATTATACCTACTAGACATCCAACAAATAGCCACCATATGATTAATTGATTAATTCACGAGTGTAATAAAGTCAAGCAAGGGAAGAAAAACTCTGGTAGCAGAACATTCAAAATAAAAAAAGGAGAAAGGTAGTAAAATCCAAGCTAGGAATGGTGTTGAATATACAAGTTTGGAACCCCAATGGAAAGGTCAAGGTGAGAGAGAGAAATGCAGGAGACTTCTGCATATAGATGGTATTAAAGCCCTGGGGCTGAACAGCACGTGTAGGTGACGAGCAGAAGATGGTTCAGTGGGATCCTGGGATACTGCACGATTGAAAGGTTCAGCCTTGAGGAGGGGTCTGCAAGTGACACCTAGAAAGAGCAGCCAGGGAGGTAGGAGCAACACTCAGGGAGTGTGGGAACTTCTCAGAAGCCAAAAGAAGGGAGGGGGTGGTCCTTTGGACAGAATGCTGCTGAGACGTTGAGTAAAAGGAGAAGAGAGACTCGACTACTGGATTTGGCAAGATTGAGGTCATCAGTACCCCTGACAAAAGCTGATTCAGAGGAATGACTGGGAGGGTGACCTGATTGGAACAAGAATGAGGGGCAAACTTCATGTATGTAGATCCAGACCAGTGAGGACCACTGAGACAACTGCCATTGAACACTGGATGCCACAGCTTGTGGCATCAGCTCTGCTGCTGCTGGAATCTGGATTAGTGATATTATTAAATTGGCCTGATGAAAGGGAACATTGATTTATTCCTCAAATAAGTGGTATGGTAACCATGGGTGCAATCTAGCAGCTGGGAGTGCTGAAAAATTATTGTGCTTCTAATATAATGTCAAAGATTGAAAAATTGACTACTAAAATTTGAAGTTAAAAGAAACTCTAATGATTTGTTTAAAAAGATGGACAGCCAAGTGTGCATAAATGACACTTCAATTATACCAGACTCTTCAAAGCACTTTTCACAGAAAGCACTTGCTTCCTGTTAGTAATCATTCTTGTCCAAAGGTAAGATCGGTTTGCGGGAAGCAAGGATCAAATGCTGTACTTCCAAACTCCCCATTCCAAATAAAAGCCCCCTGATTAAGATAGGAGAGTTGAGTCTCCTGTTATCTTGTGAATCCCTAAAGCTAAAATGTTCTTCACATTTATATAATTTATGAAGTGATCCCCCTGATAAGTCTAGTACCCATCTGACACTATACATAGTCTTTACAACATTATTAACTATATTCTCCATACTGTATTTTACATCCCTGAGACTATTTTGTAACTACCAATTTGTACTTCCTAATCCCTTCATCTTTCTCACCCCAACCCCCTCCCATCTAGCAATTATCAGTTTGTTCTCTGTATCTATGAGTCTATTTCTGTTTTGTTTGTTTGTTTATTCTGTTCTTTAGATTCCACATATAAGTGAGAGCATATGGTATTTGATCTCAGTCTGACTTATTTCACTTAGCATAATACCCTCTAGGTCCATCCATGTTGTGGCAACTGGTAAGATTTCATTCTTTTTTATGGCCAAGTAATACTCCATTGTATAATGTACAAGTTCTTTATCAATCGTCTTTTGATGGGCATTTTGGTTGTTTCCATATCTTGGCTATTGTAAATAGTGTTGCAGTAAACACAAATTATATAAATGTCTAACCACTATGGTGTACACCTGAAACTAATATAAAATAATATTGAATGTCAACTGTTAATATAATTTTAAAAATATATAGTCACAGGATGTAAAGTACAGTACAGGGAATATAGCCAATGGTATTGTAACAACTATGTACAGTGTCAGATCGGTAGCAGACTTGTTGGGGTTATCACTTTGTGAGGGGTGTAAATATCTAATTACTACATTGTTTTGTACACCTGGTAATAATAATAAAAAGAAAAACGTTCTTCCCACTTGCAGGAGCCTCCATTGTGGGCGTGAACTGCCATTTTGACTCCACAATTAGTTTGCAAACAGTGAAACTCATGAAGGAAGGCCTGCAGGCCGCCCGACTGAAAGCCCACTTGATGAGTCAGCCCTTGGCCTACCACACTCCCGACTCCGGCAAACAAGGATTTATCGATCTGCCAGAATTCCCCTTTGGTAAGGCACACATTCTATACACTGTCTCAATGTCTTTGTGTTGGACAAATTGCAGGTAAATCTATAGCCATAGAGCTTTATCAGAGTAAAGAAATGGCTGCATATCTCCTCATCTCTAGCCCCTAGCTTCTCTCCCCAAAGCCACAAACCCCTTGATATTAGACAGCAGTAGAAGGAAAAGATGGGACCAACAAGCAAAAAGGACTTCTGAACTTCAGTGCAAAATCAAAATTGAATCAACATCTAGACAGACAACCAATTAGTCATACTTGTAGATTGGTAAAATGGATGGTCTCATGGTGAGATCAGCAACGATTTTGTTTCTGGTTCCAACTCTGTTGCCGAATTGCATACATAACCTTAGCAAAATTCCTTAGATCCTCTAGATCTTAATTTTCTCATCAGAAAAATAAGAAGGTTAGACCAGGTTATCTCCAAGATCCTTTTCTCCTATTTTAAATGTTGCTTAGATGCTCTGGGGTTTGAGAGTGGAGGGGAAAATACCATCACTATGTTGCTGTATGACAAATTTGCATGAAGAGACAGAGCAGATGAAGTGAGGGAGTACTTGCAAGGCAGGCAGAGGGAGAAAGTCTCTCAGGGTGTTTTTAAAGTGGGGGTGAATCTACCTTGAAAATCAAGCCCAGAGATGTCAGCAGGCCCAGAGTGTCGCCAGCCTCCTATTTCATTCTAAGGTCCTTATACCATATCCAACATCCTATAGGGACCCTAAGAGAAGTAAGTTATCATAAAATAATTGCTCTAGAAGAACCACAGAAGAAGAATGGCAAGGCATTTGTGTTATTCATTGCTGCATAAAAAATGACTGCAAACTTAACATTTATTATCTTATAGTTTCTGTGGGCCATGAATTCAGGAGCAGCTTGGCGGGGTGGTTTTTGTTCAGGGTTTTTAAGAGGTTGCCATAGCTGCAGTCGTCTGAAGGCCTGATGGGAACCGGGGGACCCACCTCCAAGCTCTCTTAGGTGGCTGTTGGGAGTCGGTGTTAGTGTCTTGCTGCCCATGGACTGGAGGCCTGTGTTCCTCAGCTCATGGCCCTTTCCACTGAGATGCTTGAGTGTTTTCACACCATGGCAGCTGGCTTCCCCAGGGTTAAGTGTTCCAAGACAGAACAAGGCAGAAGCCATAATGTCTTTAAAGACGTAGCCTCAGAAGTCAGAGACCATCCTTCTGCCATATTCTATGGGTCTCGCAGACCAACCTGGGAGAATGCAGGAGGGGGCCACACAAGGGTGGGAACGTCCGAGGGCAGGGCTCAGAGGAGCCGTCCTGAAGGCTCGCTACCACAGCATTTAAACCGTGATATAGAGACGCAAAGTAGCTAATAGTTTTAAAAAGTTAAGAATTAAATATTGACAACTTACTTATCTTATTTATTGAAGATTACATACCTATTATAGCCACTCATTTTGAATATTTTGTTTAAAAAAAGAATTTAGGTATAATACTATTTATTGTAGGTCTGGAGCCCAGAGTTGCGACCAGATGGGATATTCAAAAATACGCGAGAGAGGCCTACAACCTGGGGGTCAGGTACATTGGCGGGTGCTGTGGATTTGAGCCCTACCACATCAGGGCGATTGCAGAGGAGCTGGCTCCAGAAAGGGGCTTTTTGCCACCAGCTTCAGAGAAGCACGGCAGCTGGGGAAGTGGTTTGGACATGCACACCAAGCCCTGGGTTAGAGCAAGGTAAGCACCTTTAAGCTATATTTGCCAACCAAACTCCTGTAGATTATGAATATGTCCAAGTGAGGTCATTACAAAGAGTACAGCTCATTTGCTGTGTGATGATAGTCAGTGATGCTCCTTCAATTCTCTCACAGAGATGTTTGTAAAACATCCCTAAGGAGTGATTTCTGGAGGACATTTAAGAATATACAATGTAAATAATGTAAGTTGGAATGAAATGTATTTTCATGTTCCAGGAAACCATCCATGTGGTGGACACTAATATTGAATCGACTGATTATTGAGATTTAAGTATAACTTAAGTATAACAAATAGTAATTAAGAGCCTGTTCTGGGCCAACTATGATTCTTGGAGCTGGGAATACAGTGCTGAGTAAGATTGCGAAGGTCTTTGCCCTTAGAGCTTACATTCCAGTGGGAAAGATGAACCACAAACAAACAGATTTGAAGTCAGGCAGTGTTCAGGGCACTAGAAATATCAAGCGAAAAGCTGGGGTCCCTGGCTTAAAGAATCTCACAGAATACTGAGGAAAACGTGTTAGAAAGTTGAGGTATTATACTGTGGGAACTGCTTTAATAAGAGAGGGATGGATTAAAAAAACAATGAAGAGAAGATAAGCACTATTTCTGCCTAATATAATAGAAAGATATTTTAATAGAAGGGATTTCTTGGCTGGATTTTGAAGGGCTAAGTAGGATTCCACGAGAAAGGGAAGTGAGTGAAGGGTGAGTGCCCCAAGCAGTGGGAACAGTTCCACTCTGTTCAGCTGATATTAATTGAGCACAGCTATGTCAGACACTGTTGTGGACACTGAGGTAGCGAGATGGACCAGGCACAAGCCTATCTCCAAGGAGGTAATAGTCTAGGAGGCAGAGAGATAAACAGGTAAGTTCAACTTGGCATACCGTGTTTACCCGACAACAAGACCTAGCTAGACCATCAGCTCTAATGCATCTTTTGGAGCAAAAAGTAATATAAGACGGGTCTTATTTTACTATAAGATCAGGTATAATATAATATAACATAACACAACATAATATCGGGTCTTATATTAATTTTTGCTCCAAATGACACATTAGAGCTGATGGTCCAGCTAGGTCTTATTTTTGGGAGAACATGACAGGAAGTTCAAGGGTAAAGATACGCACAGGTATTGTGTGGTCTGAGCGAATGGCCCATGGGAGCAAAAGGCAGAGGGGGGTTAATGAAGGATTTCTAAGAGAGAAGATGCTGAGCTAAATTTTGAAGAGTGAACTACACTGCCAGACAAGGAAACGGCCTACAGGAAAACACGGGAGGTAGAAAGAGAACAGTGTGTTGAGAAACTAGAAGTTTGAGAAGATGGGAGACAGAATTTGATAGAAGACACAAGTCAGGAAGAGGAGGTGAGTATGCGTATGAGCTGAGTGTGACCTCATCCCAAAGGCAACGAGGAGCCTGGAGGGTCACAAATGGTCCAGGACAAGGTTAGATTTGCAACTTAGCCAGTTTTAATAGCCTTGAGACAAGGCAACTTGGGAGGAAGGCTTTGCTGAAATGTAACAGATGTGATGAGGCCTGAACTAGAAGGATGCTGGATTGGGGACAAGCAGCAAAGGCGTGCTTAGCTGGTTCATGAGGTAGAGTGCCAGAAAGTGAGGATGGGGAAGTAGGGCAATTAGATAGAAAATGTCCCTCTTCTGATTCTTAGCTTTTGATCCCTAAGCATATGTTAAGAGAAGACATTCAAAGTAATTTCAGACCTACAGATTCTGGGGGGAGAAAGTTTTAATACAGATGAATAAATGTGTTTTAATGGACATAGTCCCAAGAGTGCAAAGATGGCGCCATGGCAGGATCCTAGCTCAGTGACACAGAGACTGACATGCAGGGAGGAGTCTAATGTATATTTTGTTTATGCAGGGCCAGGAAGGAATACTGGGAGAATCTTCGGATAGCCTCAGGCAGGCCCTACAACCCTTCAATGTCAAAGCCAGATGCCTGGGGAGTAACCAAAGGAACAACTGAGCTCATGCAGCAGAAAGAAGCCACAACTGAGCAGCAGCTGAAAGAGCTCTTTGACAAACAGAAATTCAAATCTGCTTAGTAGCCTCAGTGGAACCCAATTTTGTGAATTCCTCTGTCTGGGCTACCGTTCTTAGAAATAAGGAAAAGGTAGTTTAAAAAGCAATGTTCACATCAATGCCAGCCTACACATAAAATTGTTATGAGCTGAACAAAACAGAATCACAAATAGCACCTGACAATTTTGAAAGTACGTTTTAGAAGTTTTCTTAGAAGCAAAATAAGTAAGCAGTAAATCTTAAGCTGGTATACACCATGTATAAGGTACTAAGGAAATCACTGTGGCCAAGGAAAAGTAATTTGAACATTAATCCCACTTCAAGAAGTTCGCAGGCTAGTAAGGAGGATGAGACGTGAACTGTCATAGATGGCTCCACAGCCAGACAGGCAGATAAAGTGCTATAGGGAAGTGACTTCCACGCTCCTCTGAACATGACCCTTAGCAAGAAACACAATTTATATAATGACCAGAATAAAGCACATATCATACAACCATTGAAATAAAACGTGTGATCTGTTCGGGTATTTTCTATCCCATTCCTTTCCATCCTATTTCATGAATAAAACATGCTGGTTGAGATCCCTCAAATTGATCTCATGACCCATTAATGGGTGTTGGCCCAGCACAGTTTGTAAACCACTGCTATGCATCACTTCAGCTCTGGGGACTTTCCAATTTTTTTAAGTTTATTCTTAGAAGGTTAGTCATATGGGACCTGACCAGTAGGATCCAAAGCCCAGAGTCCTGCTCTCAGAGTTACAGAATTATTCTCTTTGCTGACCCATTTTGACTGCTGAGAAACATACCTACCAATAGAGAGGGGGTGAGAAGCGGTTGGTATCCAGGCCCTGTCCATCCTATTCAAAATGATCTACCGAAATGCCTCCCTTCGGTAAGGCTGAGGAGCAATGAGCTTGTGTTATTTTGATAGCTTAAAGCATAGCATAATAAAGAGAAAAAAAATAGAGATTCTCCAATCTTTACCCAGGTTTCCTAGATTGAGAGCTACGATATTTTTACCCGATAATATTTACTCTCCTATGAGAGCTCAATTCTAAAGATGCAAGACCATTAGAATAAACATGGCTACCCTTCATGTATTAGGAAAGAATTCATGCTGCTTTCTAAACATTCTTGGATTGGTTTAGCTGTTTTGAAATTTTAATTTCTTCAGCTATTAAAAAAAAAGAACATTGAGTCTATCTTGGTTATATTAGATTCTTATTTTCATTCTATAATTTCTAAGTCCTTTATGAAATCTCTATACCTCAGTTTACCCATCTACTAAAAAAATACTATCTTTCATCTTCACAAGTATGCTGGAACTTTAAAGGAGAAGGCAGCAGTATTTAAAGGGAAAATAAATTTCCAGAATTTCTTACAAAACGAATGAGCAATCCACCTCTCATATCCCCCAAGGCACAGAAATAGTGCCAAAGCAGCACAACTCTCAGAGGCTGCATACGGCTGACGTGAAATTAGAGGAAAGTGACTGCCACATTGTTTTTCAGTTGCCATCTACCGTTTCTCACTCTTAAATCAGGTTCAATTCAACATTTAATACTTTCATTCATAGATGACAGAAACTTTTATTCAACTGTTCTATTATTGTGTAAGATGCTTGTCCCTTTGGTATTCTTTTCAGAACTTTATTGCTACACAAAGCGTTGTAACCTCTAATCATTCTTATAGCCTTTGATTTTAAAAGCATTTCCCTCAAAAGGAAATAATTGAAAAGTGCTTGAAATAAACTATATGTCAACACTGCCTCCTAGTGGCATATTTCATATTTTGAATTTTTTTTAAAATTCAGTCCCTTTTCCAAGAGCATTCATTTTATTTCCAGAAATCGTGTTCATTAAAAAGGAAGGCTCTTTTCATACCTAAGAGTTTCTTTATGTTAAACAGATATTTCTCACCGATAAAGATATTTTTTATGGAATCAGAGCCAGAGGGACCTTAGAGATCAAGAGTCCACACTCTCCCTTTTAAAAATAAGATTACTAAAGCAGGGTGCCAAGTCAGGAATAACTTCTTGCTAGTCCAAGGCTGCCAAGAAAGATGGCTTTAGCTTGGATTCTTGGTAGAAGGAGAGCGGAACCAGGACAGATAGTTTGCAAAACTGAGTTCATCTTCCAGCCAGGAAATAAAATAAATATCCCTGCATTACTCAGAGTCAATGTAAACTCACTGAATAAACCATTGGCAATTTATGGCCTGACACTTCTCTACACTGTAGCAAAGCACTTCTGGTAAGGAAACCGTGCCAATAGCAGACCCATAATAAGACAACTGGACAAGAAGGGATCAAAAGCTTCAGTTCCCAACTTCTCCAGAGGGGGGCAGCAAGTCACCAGCAGGGAATGCCTAAATATGTAGCTCCCTTTTGCTTTGAACCTAAGCTATTTCATCAGAATAAACTAACATCAAGTGGCAGAAATACCTGTGACCCTTTTTGTTTGTTTTGGTCAATTTATTCTTAAGATACAGATCTTTGAGTCACATCCAAGACAGCTCACCCAGCAAGGAAAACATCATATATCTCCAACAAGATCCCCATTTATCCTAGCTATCTTCATTTTTCCCAGCTTTGAGCACATTGGTTGGCTGCGAGTATTACATAAACTGTTTTCCCAAACAGCCTCTCTTTAAGTCAATAATATCTGCTTGGCCAGTCTGGAACCTTCCAGATGTTACCTGCCAGGTAAACAATCCTGGTTCTTACACCAAACCGATGAAGAAGTCAATCGGAAGAGAGAAAAATAGAGGACCCCTATGAACTGCCCTACGTCTGACAGTATATTAAAGAACAGACTTAAGAGACAACAAGACCCAATATTTCTAAACAACTTCGGGAACAAATAAATGTGTAGTGTTTGAACACTAAAAACAACTGAAAGACAGGCAAATTCAAACACCTCTCACAGAAGGTGGTAGAAAGGGCAGGGTCATTTGGCAAAAATTGGTGGGAAGTGTGGTGAGGGAAAGGAAGAGCCAGAAAACGCTTCCAGTTTTCAAGCAGCTGGAGGCGTTCTGTTAGCCTCGAATAGATGAAAAATTTAAGGGGCTGGAAAGTGAGAGAGACAGATGTCATCGTTTGTGCTGCTGTGAGCTACAGAAATAATGCCAAACGATTTGAGTACAGCAAAACAAAACAGGTTAATTTATATGCCACTAAATGAAATGCACGATAATTTTAACACATGGTTTGACTGACATATTTTTAAGAATTTCCCTATATAAATTTCTACATCTAGTGAGTTTTCAAGGGAAATATTTAGCTTACTTTTAACAAATATTTATTTCCCCAAATGCCTAAAATATTTTTGCAGTCGTCACTTACATGCAAATTGTTAATGTACCATTTATAAATTATTCCTGTTTGTTCCTTCAAGCAGGTTCAGCAAGACCTCTGCTTGGCCCCATTTTGTGGTTATTTGTTCCAATTTACTACATGGCCTTGAAAGGAAAAAGCTGAATGTCTCTGAAAATAGTTCAAACTTTTCCCCCAATTCAACCTGGCCGTTCTTCCAATTATTTTGACTTAATGAGATTTTACTGTTCTTCGGAAAGGTTAATGTCTTACCATATGAATTGACTTGGTGGAATTCAGCAATTTCCCAAAAACACCAGTGCAATGTATTGGAAAAAGCAATGAATAAATTTAGAATGAGGATTTGGGGTGCAAGTCCTAGCTTTGCCCCTGCCTCGCTGTGCAACATTGGATAAACCACCTCACTTTTCTGACCTTCAACTTTCTCGTCTGTAAAATGATAAATCTCTTTAACACCTTTCTAAAACAAACAAAAAAACCCTCCAGTTTTATGTTTCTAATTTGATGGTATAATAAGCAATAGCCTCATTATTGTCAACAAATATTTACTGAGTGCCACTTGGTGGTATGTTTCCAGCAGGCTTAATTGTTCATTAATTATTCCCCTGGCTAAAGTGACAGCAGACTGAAACAAATAACACTGTTCAGAGGTCAGGGAAATGTTATTAGCCTACAGTAGGCCTGGCACTGGGAAATGAAAATGTCATTCTCCCCACAGGTGCTGCCTCCTAGGGAGATTTGAGTCTGTAGTTTTTCATCTTATGAACTGTTTCTATTTTCAGGACTCAAGAGTTCTTTGTAGGTTTGCATAAGCTGTGGAAGTTCTAGAAACCATCAAGTGGGTACTTCTTGGTTCAAATTCTTCATCTACCTAAGAAGGGAGAGAATCGTCTTCTCACATTTGATAATAAGGTGGTGGAGTTTGGACGCTAGAAGCCTGAGAAATTTTTCCTCCCATAAAGCCATTCTCAGAAGCTTGATGACTCCCAGATTTCTATCTCCAGCCTAGACCATTCCCAAAAACATGCACTTGGCATCATCTAACATTTAGACTCAAGCCAGTCCTTGCCCTGGGTGCTGAGCCTCAGGCCTTGTGCTCCTTCCTATGGTTATCCAGGCAGAGTACCAAAATCTGGACCTGGTCCTGTGTGGGTTCTGGTCACTGGAGACACCTGCCTCAAAATTGTCTAAGTCCTCTCTAGTGGCTAGGACAGGTCAGGGCCACCGGTGCCGTGTAGGAGGGGTGCCTGGAGCCTGGGCAGATCAGCATGGGACCCAGTCTCGGTGTCCTCCCTTCTGGGCGTTCGATGGCCCTCTACATGTCTTCCCATGTCTTCCATGGAGTCCACCTCACTCCTGGAGTCTACCAAGTGCCCCAGCGAGCCCTGGGACTCTTATTGACCCCAGTTCCAGCAGGGCACCTGGTGACAGTATGGCTCCCACTGGCAGATGCAGTGTTTCTGCCTCAGAATCGGGTGAGATTGGGCTGCCCAGGATAATGCTGACACTGACTTTTTCTGACTCCTGTCAGACAGGGCAAGTTCAAGGCTCTGGGCCACTGAAGCACTGTCAGTTCTTGCCTTGAGCAGCCAGTGGGGCATCTGCCCTGGCTCTCACCTGTGGGAGTTCCGAGCTCAGTGCTGCCCCCCCCCCCTTTCTCCAGACTCTGCTTCCTCCTACCTCACCACCACTGCCACCTAGTGGTCACCCACCTCCACAGGCTCTGCCAGACAGGGCTCGTCTCCTCTAGGAGTGGCCATGACTGATTTTCTGAGGGTTTTCCAGACATCGCTCCACAATATCGACAGGTTATTGCCATCAATGCCCTCTGGCCTCTTTTGGATATGGTGCTGTCCTGGTCTCCCAGGTTGGTATTAAGTTTTGCCAGATGAGGGATGGCCATTCCTTGAGTGGATACATAGAACCTCTCTTCCAGCGCTGCCTCCTGACGGAGGTGTGTGGAAGGCAGGAGCACAATGGACAATGAAAGAGATCACATTCTAGGAAAGCACTCATTATGGCCTACTGACCTGGTTGGAGGATGTTTACACTAGAAAATTCCCAACAATAGAGGTATCAGAAATTTGTCATAAAATGAATTATCAGTCACATACTCTGAGTGAGACGTGCACTTGTGGTCAGCACGCACAAAGCACAGCAGTCCCCTCTGAGAGCTGTGGAAGCCAGTAGTCACAGGCCACACCACGAGTGTAGTGTCAGGCGTACTGATGTCACCAGCATTAAACAAACGGTATGAGGAAGCGACAGAAACAAGACCCATATTGTTTCAGTACAGTTTCCAAAGAACCATGACACTGAGAGCAATAACAGCCGAGCTCTCTTTCTCTCAGTGGGACATACAAAAGTAGCGTGTTTGACAATAAAGAACAAGAAGAGCTGGTTCCTGTTCCTCAATAAGAAGAGATGGTAATCTTCATGCGCACTGATTGGACAAGGAGCAAATACAGAAGCACCTCTTTTCAACCCACTAGTCTAACTCACGTGGCAGATCACTACACCTCACATTGGCCTATGAATTTTTAAATACATTTTTAATCAAATATATTTTGTAAATAGAAACTGTTTATATAGACAAGTATTCCATAAAAATATTTCCCAGAACCCTCCACACCCTAGGGGCAGCCCAGCTTGGCATGAAGACAAGGTCCTGATCTTCCCTTGTCCCTAAACTTGTCCCTCTCACAGTATCTTCCATCTTAGAATATAATCTTCCAGTGGTTCAAGCCAAAATACTGGAGTCATCCTTGACTCCTCTCTTTCTCTCAAACCCACTTTCAACCCATCAACAAAGTCTGTCAAATCTACCTTCAAACTATATCCAAAATCCAACCACTTTTCACTTCCTCCCTACTATTATCTCCCTGGACCAAGTCACCATCTTTTCTCCCCTAGATGATGGCACCATAAGTTTCTCTACCAATCTCCATGCTTCCTCCCTAGCCTTCCTCAGATCTATTCTCCATAAAGTGTCCTGGGTGATTCTCTTAAAAACTAAGCAGCTGTGTCACTCCTCAGTTCAAAACCTTCCAATTGCTGCCTGTCATAGACATGGCGTTATGCCACTCAGATGCCCTTCAAGGAAAGATAGGCTGCCCAGTTGTGGATTATATGACCACAATGTCCGGCTCCTTCAAGGTCAAAGCTACAGAGGACCTCTTTGTTCAGGTCACACCTTTCCTAGTCCAGCCTGCACCTGGTGTCTGAGCAAAGCAAGGGTATGTAAGCCTGGCATTTTCACCTGACAAAGGGCAACTTTGACAGGCAGTATTCTCTCCAGAACTCATCACTGGATTGGCATTTTTGGATCTTCATTATAATTTAACGTCAATCTCTGCCCAATCCTATCTCCTTCTCCTTTCACAGGTGTCAGACGTGCACTGTAGTCTGAAGGCTCTGCCTGCCTACTTCTGCTCCCCCTCCCCTGTAATTTCCAAAAGCATTTTCTCACACCCGCAAATCTTGGCCTCCTACATCTTTCTTGGCATCTGATTCCCAGAGGACCCCCAAATGACTCATTTTCCCTCACCATCCTACGTAAAATAGCAACACACCCTCCTCAACACTTGATCCCCATTACTCTGCTTATTTTTCTCCACAGCAGTTGTTACCACCTGCCATACATATTTTTGTCATAAAATTTTTGTTTGTTTTTCATCTCTCCAAAAACTAAAATATAAACTCCTCAAGGGCAGGGACTTGGCTTTGTTCACTTCCATATCCAAGTGTCTAGACTGATGCCTTGGATGTAGTAGGAACTCAATAAATACTTGATGAATGGAAAAATGAATGCATGTTTGGGAGACCCGTGCTAGAAAGAAGGAAACTTGAATAGCTGCAAAAATGCGTCATTGTGTACTTCTCTCAGACATGTAAAAAAAATTTTAAGAACTGAAAATGTTTGTGATTTGTTTCTTACTTAAAAATTCGAGTCCAGAACCCAGGTGCCCAGATCCCATCTTCTTTTTTCCTACATGCACACATTTGTGCCTCAAATATTTATTCAGCACCTTCTGTGCACCAGACACTGGGATAAGGTCTGAGAGATTAAAAGACGAAAAAGACACTCCAGTGCCTTTGTTCAGCCCCTGGACCAGTGAGGGAAACAGACAAATCCTCACTAAAGGAGTTAAGTGTTATAATAGATGCTACAGATGGTGCTTTGCAGGCACAGAGAAAAGCCGCATTAGGGAGGACTAAGGTGCCCTAAGGAAGCCCTGAGAAATATCTCCATCCTGCTCACATCTTTCTGTTCTTCAGACAGCTCCTAAGCTCATTCCGACCTCAGGGCCTTTGCACTGAGTGTTCCTTCTGCCTGGAGTACATTTTTACATGGTGGTACCTTCTGGTCATTCATGTCTCAGGTCAAAAGTCGTCCTTCCAGGGAGGCCCTTCTGAACACCGAAAGTGCTCCACCCTGACTGGACACTCTGTCAAATAGCTTGGCTTTGGTCCTTCATTGCTCTTCACAGGTCCTCTACTTATTTATTTATGTATTGTATCCTTTCTGTCTCCTCTACCCTGTATGGTAAGTCCTCTGAGGACGAGAACTTTGTTTTTTGGCTCTCTGCTCTAGCGCTAGTGCCTACAGGGGGGCCTGGCATACTTCAGGGACTCAACGAACACACATTGAATGATTACGTAGAAAAGTGCATAAAAGATGATGCTTCACAAAGAACCACCAGTAATTCAGGGTGGGGGTGAGAATGGAGCAAACCACACCAGAGGAATTGTTTCTGCAAAGAAATGGATTGTGCTGCTCTTTTTTTTTTATCTCCCCAGGGATGCCAACATCAGAAGTCTTCAGGTCTGGGTGCTAGTGTACGGGGATATGAAGATTCATTATCCATTCTCGTTACTTTTGTATTCTGGAATTTCTCATAATAAAAAAATTAAGGCAACAAAAGTCTTGGGGCCAAATAGGTAATATAAATGTATGGAGCATCTCTGTTTTAAGCCTAAAGGTGGGACCTGGGGTGAACTGGAGACAGCAAGCTCTGCACAAAAATATTCCAATCAAATTCTTCCCCCAAACCTTGGTGGCATCTCAACAAAATGCGACTGAGTCCCGCCAACTGTGACCCCCGCCCAGCACCGGCGGAGTCATGGATCCTAAACAACCTCCCCCCTCCTTCCTGAAGCGTTTTACTCAGGGATCTTCAGCGATCTGAGACCAAACCTCAATGATATTGAAGAATCAGGCCCTTTTCTAGGACCTCACTTCTGCTGCCGCTCTGTCTTATGGCAGACTGTTCGTTTCCCTACTGCAAGATAATAGAAAATATGTATCTCTGTCCTCAGTTCCTGGCACAGAGCTCCTGAAACCCTTGTACATTCCTCAGTGATAAGAGCACTAAGAGCATCTTTTGTTCTGGTGAGGTGACCCTGGGTGGGCTCCTGGATGCCTGTTGGATGGGGGCTGGTCACCAGAAAGACCAAGGCATGATTAGACGGTGGAATTTTCAGCCCCATTCATCATCCTCCAGAAGGGACGGGCTAGAAATGAGTTATGACTGGTCATGCCTACATAAGGAAGCCTCCATAAACTCCCAGTAGGATGGGGTTCAGCGAGCTTCCAGGCTGGTGAACACATCCACATGGGGAGGGTGACCCACCCCACCTCCTTGGGGACAGAAGCTCCTGCACTTGGGACCCTCGCAGACCTCGCCCTGTGTGTCTCTTCATCTGGCTGCTCATCTGTATCTTTTCTCATATCCTTTAATAGACTGGTAAATGTAAATAAGTGTTTCCTTGAGTTCTGGGAGCCACTCTAGCAAATTAACTTAACCCGAGAAGGGGGTCATGGGAACTTCTGGCTTATAGCTGACCGGTCAGAAGCACAGGTGACAACCTGGACTTATGATTGATGTCTGAAAGAGGGGAGGGGCACTCTTGTAGGACTGAACTCTTAACCTGTGGGATCTGACACTACCCTCTAGGTAGTGGCAAAATTGAGTTAAACTGTAGGACACCCAGCTGGTATTGCACAGAATTCTTAGTATGGGGAAAACCCACACACACACATTTGGTGACCAGAAAGTAAAGTGTTTTGTGTTAGTAACAAAGGAGACAGACACATAGGAAAGACGCACAGGTGGGAAACAGTTTTCCTGTACACCTACCTTCTCTAAAATTCCCTGTAGGGGAAGGAGGTAGTTATAGCTCCTCTAAACTCCCCACTGCAAATTCGACCACCACTTCCACCCCCCTGTAAAGCCTCTTCTCCTTTGAGGCTCATGGAATCCAACCACCTTAATCTTTCAATCTTCTACCCCACATCTCTCCAGCGCAGTCAGCAAGAGCTTGAACACCTCCTTGCAGTCTCTCTCTCTCTCTCTCCCCCCCACAAAACTTCAGCCTGCAGTCAGTATCCCAAAAAATTACAACCATCCATGAAGATGTGGGGACAGAGCCAGGAGTGCAGATTCCAGGCTCTCAGCCTCACGTGGAAAGGTGCTGGCTCAGGTAGTAAATGGCCATCAGCTGTGATTGGATGGCCATCAGCTGTAGCTAGTTGGCCGACAGCTGTGACCAGTGAGCCATTGGCCACAAATATAACTGCTGTGGCTTCGCTAGCGGCAAAATGGGGGCTAAGCAAGAAGATGGTGGCTGGCAAGCGCGGACTGCAGTTAGCACAGTGGAGTGCGGGTTGCAGATCGTGTGGCTCCTGCTTCCTGTGTCTCCAGCCCAGCCTCCAGCGAGAATATAGTGGTATGACTCCCCTACCTATGGCTCCGTGGGTGTTCCTTTTTGGCCTCACCATGTCCTGCGTTCTTATGTGGGGAGTGGGACTAGAGGCCCCACTGCCACCCCGCGTGACAATGACCCAGCCAGTGGCCTCGTCTCACCAGCCGTTTCGCCACCCTCGAAGGTCACTGCAGCAGGTCCATTCTAAGCTACACCTGAAACTCATTTTACCTGCACTCCTGATGCCCCACTCCCAGAGCAGCCTCCCTTCTGAATCTAGGTCTCCCTCAGTCCTACTGCATCCAGGATACCCAACACTTGGACCTATCGTCCCTTTTCAACCTATCTGTGCCTGTCTAACTTCATTTCTTCTCCTTACATACAGCTGTGTTTTGCAACCTTAACTAAATATTAGAATCACCTGAGGAGTTTTGAGGCTCAGGATGACAAAACTGCCTTAATGACATCAGGTCCTCTGAGGGAGGGACTGAGGCATCAGGACTTTGAAAGGCTCCCCAGGTGATTCAAGGTGCAGAACCACTTGGGGCTCTTCCACCTGGGCTCACAGTCCATCACTTTCACCACTTTCCCACCAGGACCTTCACTTCCTCCTCTTCCCTGCCGCGTGTTCCCTGCAAAGCCCAGCCTTGGAGCAACCCCACTGCATACTTTCTCTTCCTACACAGAAGCTGCTCAGCCCTGCTGGAGGAGAGTCACAAAACTGTCAGATTCTCTAGAAGGAAAAGTCTTACATAAAGGACTAACATGGTGTCATGCAGGGCGTCATGCGGGGTCTCTTGTTCCGCTTCCCACATAAGAATGCAGGACATGTTGAGGCCAAAAAGGAACACCCACGGAGCCATAGATGGGGAAGTCACACCACTATAGTCTCGCTGGCGGCTGGGTTGGAGACACAGGAAGCAGAAGCCACACGATCTGCAACCTGCCGTCCACTTCTCTGCCAAACAACCAACCTGTTGCTAACTGCAATCGTGCTTGCAGGCTCAGCCACCATCTTCTTGCTAGCCCCCATTTTTCTGCTAGCGTAGCCACAGCAGTTATGTTCGTGGCCAATGGCTCACTGGTTACAGCTGACGGCCAACTAGCCACAGCTGATGGCCATCCAATCACAGTTGATGGCCATTTACTACCTGAGCCAGCACCTTTCCACGTGAGGCCAAGAGCCTGGAAACTGCACTCCTGGCTCTGTCCTCACACATGGTGAGATTGGAAGAACATCAGGAAGAGTCATGCTTTTGGGACACACTTCTTTAGACAATCTTACCAAATGCATGTCTCTGGGAAAGGTTATAAATTTATGAATAAAAATTAATTTATTTAATGGCATAATTGCTGGGACTCTTGTTTGCAAGTAACAGAAACCTCCTTGAACAAGATGTATAGCAGCAGGATGGTGTGAGTTTCTGATTAAGAGGTAGTCCTGCCCCTCATATTAGCAGAATAATGCAGGGTTCCTGCTGTGTTCAGAAAAGTTATTAAATTCTCAGAGCTGAAGTGAAGAGGGACCAGTTGCTAATTGGTGACACCCAGGGGCTGGGGAGACTAGACTCGTTTGCCAGGTTCTACCTTTGAAAAGGTTTCAGAGGGGGACTTCTTTTGGGGGGTAAGACAAGGTTTGACAAGAAACTCTGATCTCTGGATTGGTCTCCTTTCTAAAGCCAAGCAAGGGAGGGGAACGCAATGGAACCACTCCAAGCTGAGGGTGTCTAGGAGAAAGAGAAGCCTTACTCCTGTCCCTGGTTGCGTGACTCGTGACCACTGGCCTTGCCAACCTACCTCAAGCTGCCAGCAGGGAAATAAGCACTGAGGCCAAAGGTGTGACTGAGATCAGAACAGAGGAGCCAGTGAGCAGCCCCTCAAATTCCCAGGTCCTCAGAGGTAAAGAGCACAAGCCTATTCAGCTCCCCCCAGCCCCCAGCGTTGGGACCATGGAAGGTGTATAAGATTAGAGGCCGCAGCCTTCCTTACTGAGGACCACCGTGGCACGAAGCAAAGAGGCTCTGGCTGCAGAGGGATGTGGTGGGAGCCTCCAGGCCTGGGGTCACCAGACCCCTCAAATGCCTCCCCTTAGTATTGGTTGGGCTCCAGTCCCTTAAGAGCCCCCACCCATGTCTTCAGAGACAATGAGCTCCATACGGAGTGCAAACAACAACTTCACCTCAGGAGATACCTTTTGCCTTTCCCTCCTCCCTCTACCCATGCTAGAGGGGGGGTACATTGTGGAAGAAGGTGGGCTTTTATGAAAAAACAGTGCATCCTCCTCTATACTGACATGCACAAACACACAAGTCACTGGGGCCACAAGCCTTGCGTGGTGAGAGGAAAGGAGGAACTTTGGATCAAACTTGAGCGTTTAAAATGAATCAGGATGTGTGGAGAAAGACTCTGATTAGCAGTTTGGATTAGATGTTCTCTCCTGGTCCAATCAACCATGGCTGGGGTGAGTCTTCTAATATAATAATGGCTATTAGGTGGCCGCCCTGTGAATGAGGGAACCCTTTAAAAGACAGGCAGATATAGTGAACATAGCAGAAACCCCAAAGGTCGTCCTCCATGGGCTGCTTTTCTTCCTGACTGGAAATTGGAAGACGTGAAAATACTGAACTTCCGAGCAGCTAAGGCATGCTGCAGTGAGGAGGAGGGGATGAAGAAGCAACAGAGAAAGAGAAGCTAAAAGACACACTTGTCGTGCGGGGAGGCCTGCAGGGTCTCTGGTCCCGCTCCCCACATAACGCAGGATATGGTGAGGCCAAAAAGGAACACCCACGGAGCCATAGGTAGGGGAGTCATACCACTACGGTCTCACTGGAGGCTGGGTTCACTGGACGTGCGACCTGCTGTCCGTTTTGTCTGCAACCCACCGACGACTCTCTTTCACTCTCCTCCCCTCTCCTCCGTAGCCGCAGCAGTTATATTAGCGGCTAATTGGCTAACTGGCTACAGCTGACGGCCAATCAGCCACAGCTGACAGCCATCTACTACCCGAGCCAGCACCCCTCCACGTGAGGCCGAGAGCCTGTAAACTACTTTCTGGGGCTCTGCCCCCACACACTCTACCTATTTAAACATAGCCAGCTCTACATCCAGCCCTTAGCCAGCTTATTTCTTCTTGATGAAACTTTTGTTCCTGTGACATTCACATTTTTCACTGCAGGCTTCACACTTCATTATTTACTTTATTTCTCTGGCCCCACAGATCATCTTTGACTAATGTGTTACAAGGACAACATATGACTGCATTACAAACTCGAAGGGGGGGAAAAAAACCTGTAGGGACAATAAAATATCTGGAGGAACATTGAGAAGGTTAGAAAAATTAAAAATAATTGCTAAAACACACATATAATGTACAAATAGCTTAAGGGTATAGGCCAAGAAACTGGAATTCTATCTGTCGCATCTTATGCCTGGAAAATGAGGGTGATACATACCACCATCATGAAACATATGTGTCGTTACAGGAAAGTCTCCAGGTGGCTGCCCCGAGGTATTCACCTGTCGGAAGCATATGACTATCAAGATGAATCAGAGCTGCGTAAGTTAACCCGCGGGTGCATTGTAGGCAGTAATATATTTTTGAGAGCAAGACTGTAGCCTTGGATTTGTGAGCAGGAGTAGGTGTGCAGAGAATGAAAAACAAGGGCCAGGAGAAAGAACAAAACAAATTCCTTCTCTTCACCTGCTTATACAATTCAGCAGCTGAACTGATGGTTTCAAACAGCACAAGAGGTGGGACATACCAACATCTCCTAGAGAACTAACATAATTATTTTTTGCATGTGAAAATAAGTATAATTAGAAATAATGACATTATTTTAAAGGAAAGTTGAAAATGTAGTTCCTCAAAATGTATATTCAGGACTGGATTAATGGAACCAGATAGAGAAATTAATTAACAAGCCCGCTTGTGCTCCATTTCTAGGCTTTATTTACATTTCCAAATTCTAATAACCTAATACCCTATTTAATGATTAAGAGCAAGAAATAGGATCCAGGTGGATGTAAAGTGTATAATAAAGGCGTAAACAACACATGTGCACAGAATGTGGGACTCTTCCTTCCAACACCCCCATCAACACACTGTATGATGTCCCGGGAGATGAGAATCAGAGCAGGGGAAGTGGAGGCAGGGATCAAACAGATCAAACAGAAAGGGGCCCTTCAAAAAGCCCTGGGGGCCTGGAAGTTAGACCGTTCACCTCAGAAAGGGGAAGAATTAGTCCCTTACCCTTCATACTGCCAGACTAGCCCCCAAACTGTCTCTGACAATTCAATATGCTGCTTAACAAATGAGATATATTCTGAGACATGCGTCCTTAGGCGATTTCGTCGTTGTTCGAACATCACAGAGGCACGTACACAAACCCAGATGGTAGAGCCTACGACACCCCTATGCTGGATGGTATAGCCTATTGCTCCTAGGCTACAAGCCTGTACAGCGGGCTGCTGTACCAAACAACGTGAGATTAAATCAAGCACAAGAGAAAATGATGCCATCAAGAGACACAGTAAACAGATGTTGGAGGCTGCCGCCAGCATAACACAACATACCATTTTACAGCAAACTTCTTTTTTATATGTAGAAAGACTACACGCTAAAATAAAGATAAAAAGTGTAGTATTGTAAATACGTAAGCCAGTAACAGAGTTGTTTATTATCATTATCAAGTAGGATGTACTGTACGTAATTGTATGTACTGTACATAATTGTGATGAGAGGAATTGGGGGAACTTTGGATCAAACTTGAACTTTTAAAATGAATCAGCATGTGTGGAGAAAGACTCTGATTAGCAGTTTGGACTATGCTTTTATAGGGCTGGCAGCCCAGTCGGTTTGTTTACAGCCGCACCACCACCAACACGGGAGTAATGCACTGCACTATGAACCCCACAACAGCGACGACGTCACTAGGAGACAGGAATTTTTCAGATCCATTTTAACCTTATGGGACCAATGACATATATGCAGTTCATCATTTGCCAAACTGTTCCTTATGTGGCACGTGACTGTAATATATCCTCCGTGGTCCTTTAAAGTCTCATCTCAAAAAGACACTCTGACTCTGGGTGGTGAACACACAACGTGATTTATAGATGATGTATTACAGAATTGTACACCTGAAACCTATGTAACTTTACTAACCATTGTCACCCCAATAAATTTAATGGAAAAAAAAAAAAAGAAGACACTATGTCATGGGTTTCTCATTTCCACCTGGGAATTCTTAAAGATGTGAAATGTTTTTCCCACCAGGTTCATAGATTTCTAGGAAATTTTTGGATTTCCTGGAACTATTATGCATAATTTTTAAAAAGCCAACAATAATTCTCACCCCGCAGATTCTGCTAAAAAAAAAAAATTGATGGGAAATGTTTGAATACACAGAAAACTTGTTGAAAGTGAGATCTATGACTTCATGAAATAGTAAAAAGAAGAAAAAAAACAGTTTTAAAGATATTTAGCATTAGAATGAACATATATTATTTATGTAAATAAAACTATGGAGAATAACCTGCCCACAATGGAATTCTTTTGTTTACAGATGGAGCGGCATATTAAAATATTTGTTATTTGTTGACTCATTTGTTGATTCAGTAGCATTTATTGAGCGTCTACTCCTATGGGCAGACACCATGCCAGGTGCTGGGGTGGAAGAAGGAATAAAAATAGTGATAGTAATAACTCCCATTTCCTGAGTGTTTATTACACACTATCATCTTGAGCCCCACAATAACACGTTGAGCTCCACGTCATCATTTACATTTTCCAGACTAGGAAACTGCGGGTGTCTAAAGCCACCTAAACTAAAAGGATGGAGCAAGAGTCAAGCCGGGGTGGCCCCAGCGTCTGCTGCTCTTATTCACCACAGGTACTCCCTGCAGGATGCTAATTGATTTGGAGTTCATTTCAAAATCTCTAGCAGTCGGTATATTCTTGGCACATAGTAGACTCTTAATAAATATTTGCTAAATGAATTGAAACTGAATCACCAAATTGGTATTTTAATTTCGGTTTGTTTCCAAGAAGAGTATGTTGCCTACTTAGTCTGTTTGGTGGATGTGATTGTAAATAAACATAATCTGCCCAATTGCTTGTGAATATTATGTTGGTCACTCTTGATACTCTTGCTATAGTTGTCAAGTGGGAAGCTTCTATATACATAGATTTCAAGAATAAATTGCAGATTTTAGAAGTTTACATGGTGTAATTCCAGAACCTGACAATCATTTCCCTCTACAGATTATTCATATTTTGGTCTTGATTGGAGGTGCTGGAGCTTCACAAGCTAATTTAAATTGAGGGTTTTTTTGTTGTTTTTTTTTAAGAAAAACACTAATTGCTGTAAGAGAAAAGGACTAGGAAAGGTGTGTGGTACCGGGATACCTGGTTCCCATCCCGGGTCTGCTATGGGCTAGTGGTCTGACCATTGAAAAGTACACCTCTGAGCCTGATTCTTCTAAAATAGAGTCAGAATGATCTTCCAATTGTGATGTAACTCCAAGACTTTCCTCAATGGTATTTAAACAGAGGTCCTTTAAAGAAAATCAATTTGAGATCCTCAACTTGAATTTAAAGAACTGTGTCCTACAGTTAATCTGCCTAACAACACATAGCTATGGTCCAGATGTTTGTATGTTCTCTTTCCTAACTTTCCTTTAATAATCACTCCACCCTACACACCATCAATATATACCTTTTTTTTTTTTAAAGCACACCTTTCCTCATCCTAAATCTTTCTACAATGAGTTGTAATACCTGAGACATAAAATCTCTGAGGTACCAAACACAGGGAGATTCCTAAATACTGATGTTGAGAAAGTGAATGTTTTGATGATTGATTAATCTTTTTGCAAGTAAGGTAGTTTCTAGTTCTTTACTATCAATATAATTGATAGTATGGCATGTTAGCTGACAATTCATTAATAATATATCATTATATAATTTCTGATGTAAAACTCGAAGGAGTTCAGAGAATTGAGCGATAGTACTATAACAAAATATTCTTTCCTATCTGTTATTTATGTGAATAAGGTTTCTCAGAATTTATATCCGTAAAACAATAGACATAGCATTGATGATAAACTGTTTTATCCTAGCCATAAACAATATTCAAACATGGATATGTAAACTAATTGGAAAAACTAGTTCCATTCTTCTAATTAAGAAACGTTATTTCTAATAACATTTTACTATTCATTACTTACCAAAATTTGTCATATATTTGTATTTTTTATCATCTCTTTGTTAACAATAGCCATAACTCAATTGGAAGAAATGTTTTAAAAACTTAGAAATTTTAAATTTAAATGTATACACATTTTTTGTGTAGAAAAGTTTGATGGGTTTATCCGTACAAGAGTTTCAGGCATACAAATATATGACATTGAGAAGGGGAGAGGAATGGAATGAGAATAGATTTAAGGGAGAGAAATGAACACTATAATATTTTACACCGCTAAAGAAGAGCTCATTAATGTATTTTTAAAAGAGATGAAGGCAGGAATCAAATTGATTTGGTATTTTGATTCCAATTAATAAAGTTGTCTTTCTAAAGTGTCGATTTACACTGTTAGAAATTACATCCTTTGCAAATATTTATGATTTTGAAAAAATTAATAACTCGAAAATGCATGAGGGTGTCAATTATTATGTTTTGTTTTTCAATTACATTGGCAGCTAATGCAGCAAGAAAGTTTGAAAGCTGCGGTATCAAAGATCTGAGGTCCATACCAACTCTAAAGAATCTGTGGCTTTACTGTTTCAAAACTTCTAGTCAAAGAAACGAACATGTTGTGATATCAGGTACAAAACGGTCGTTTCAGAAAATTTTTCTGTTTGCACAATTAGCACTCATAACACTTTATATGCAATCGAATTTCATTAAAATGGTTCTTATGAAATATCAACATTCATAAATTCCAAGAACAAACTGTTGAGATTGATATTAAATCCATTACATCCATTCAGTCATTCATTCAACAAATTACTGAGCCCCTCTTCGAGCCAAGCCTGTGGGAAGATGTGGGAGCACAGCCTGAACAAAACAGTCCAGGGCTCTGTTCCTTACCAGCTTACACTGCAGCGGGGAAAGGCAGCCCATAAGCAGGCAAGCACATAACTAAGATAACTTCAGATTATACTAAGTGCTGAGGAAAATGAAAACCAAGGGAAGTGATAAGTAACTGGGGAGTGGAGATTGAGGGGCATTGACCTCGAAACTAATGAAGCTTAAATTTCAGAGCTCTTCGTCTGCAGGTCCCTTCTGAGTCCCCTGGAGGGATGGTAATGGCTGGCGTGCAGGCACATGTGCACACACATGCGCACACACACACACCCCACACACCCCAAAACAAAAGCAAAACACTTGAAATGCCTTAAAGTCTTAGAGCCCATACATGAAAAATCCTAAAAGAGATTTCTCAAATTTTGACAATCTTAAAAATTTACATGCTATTTTCAATGAGTAGTGAAACCAAGTAACTTTTCTAAACTAACTAAAAACACATTTAAATCAGTGATACTAAACTAAAGACTGAATTAGCTATATAGTCACCATATGATATCACACCACCATTGTCATATGAAGAGATGATCAATGAGTATGTAGCCAAAATGGAAGGTTAAAAAAGTATTATAACAGTGTATTCTTTTTCTGGTTTTTCTGATGGTGGGAGTATGTGTCATCATTTGTATTTTGTCCTTTGTTGTGATTTCTTTTCTTTCTCTGAATAACTATTCACTGTTGTAAGAATTTTTATAGTCATAATTTTATTACGTTGGTGCAAACGTAATTGCAGTTTTTGCAATTATTTTTAACCTTTTAAACTGCAATTACTTTGGCACCAATCTAATATATTGTTTTTCTCAAATTATGTAAACTTCAGGCCTCATAAAATCTGTCAGGTCCCTGGGCAGAGCTACCTTAGATGGAAGGATCTGGAAAGCCCTTTCTGAGTTGCTGACATTAGAGCAGAGACCTGAATGAGGACAGATTCCAGGAAGAAATAACAAGTGGCGAGGCTTTGAAGCAAGATGATCTTGGCTTGAGCAGGCCAGTGTGGCAGGAGCAGGAAGGTGGGCAGCAGCCAGCTCATTCAGGGCCTTGTAGCCTGGGGAAGAAGCTTTATCTCATTCTAAATACAACCAAATAACAATCTGATTCATATTTAAACATAGCACATCAATGTAAAAATATACGGAATATTTAAAGTAGCCTGAAGTCCTAAATTTATATACTTAGATACCTTCCCACTCATCAAATATAGAAACCTTCTGTGTTAAAAGCTACTGCCTCTCAATGATAAAAGAATATTCAGAATAACATAACTTCTAAGCTAAAGTAAAACAAAATCCATTGGTGGTGATAAATTCTCTTTCACTACACAATAAACCAAAATACCCAAATTTTATAAAGTATAAGTTCTAAGGTTACAAAGCTAACAATATAATTTTCAAATAAATCTGAGACTAGTAAGACTACAAACTAACTACTAATGAAGAACACACATAAGGATAGCTCTTTACAATGGACTTCAATGTCTTGGTTTTTACTTCCTTCCTGCCCTCTCTCCTCTCTTCCTTACTGGCTACCTTCCCTACTTCCCTCCCCTCCCACCTTTATTCCTTCCATCCTTCTTTTCTTGTTTCCACCAGCAGTTATGAGAACCTGCTTTGCTCTATGCACACGTACAGAGGGAATGAAGAAAAAATTCTGCCTGCGGCTTAGTAAGGAAAACAAACATCAGCAAATAAGTTATTGATTGCAATTGTAGTGTTTGCTACTGAAAGAGAAGTTTGGGGTGCCACAGAAGATCTATCAGGGATCTACACTGGTCTATGGAGGTAGCAAAGGTCACTGTGATGAAGTGACCTCAAAGTTGATGCCTCAAGGACCAGTAGGAATTAGGCAGGTGAGGGTGGAGGGGCGGAGTGTTTCAGGCAGAAGCAGCATCTGCAGAGGCCATGAGATGGGAAAGAGAAGGGAAAGAAGACCAAGCAGAGAGGGGGAGAGGCTGATTTTGATTCAGGAGAGGTGGGGGGGGGGGTCCTGTTATGAAGCCCCTTGCAGGCCATGAGAAGGATTTTAGACTGAATCCTGAGAGTGATGGGACAATGAATGGTCAAGGATTAAATAAGTGGGTTGAATAGGGCTTTTTGTGTTGCAGGTGAACCACAGCTCTTTGTTACCCATCTACCCAGTTCCCTAAACCAGAGGCAGTTAGTATTACTAGGGTTTTCTAAGTCCATTCAGAGGTAGCTACGCCTATACATGCAAATCTATCTATCTTATCATCACTTAAATAATTCATGATAGCATACTGCACACACTGTCTTGAAACTTGTTTTTTCAACTTAACAATGTATCTTAGCAGTCTACTCATATCAGTGTATACAAAGCTGTCTCATTCTTTTTTTTCCTCTGGACTTGATTGTCTGTCGTATGCATGTACCATGATTTATTTAACTAGTCCCCTGTTGGTGGACATTTAGGTCATTTCCAGGCTTTTGCTACTGCAAACAATGCCACAGTGAATGTTGTTACATGTATCATTGTCACCTATGAAAAAAATATCTGCCAAATTCCTAGAAGTGCAATTCCTGGGTCAAAGAGAATGTTCATTTGGAATTTGGATAGATATTGCCAAAATGCCTTTTTAGGAGTAATATTAGTGTGTACAACTAACGAAGTTAACACTGTGTATACCACATATGCAAGGATATGACTGATGAAAAAGTGGTGTCCCCGTAGAGATTTGATTTGTACTTTTTTTTAATTAAGAGTGAGTTTGGTCATCTTTTGATCTGATTAAGAGCTAGTACTTACTACAAATTAAAAATGATCTAATTAGGTTGAGAATCAAACAAAGGCCTAGAGCTAAAAAATTACGTTTCATTCATTCAAGAAATAGTTTTTAAAAAACGATTCTGCAGTACACACACTCATATCATAGGCACTAATGACTTTAAGATGGGTAAGACTTGGTCCTGACCCAAATGAACTCAAGTCTAATGAGGGAGATGGATGTGGAAACATGCAATTCAATGTAATATGCTATTTAAAAAAAGAAGAAGGAACACAGAATGAGGGAGCATAGAGAAGAGCAACTAATGCTTAAATGCCAGCCCCTTACATATATTTTCTTAGAATACTTAATTTTTAAAAGGCAGGGAGTTGGGGGAAGCAAGTAATTAATATGTTTGAAATTATGTTTAAGATCACCTTCATGGAAGGGCAGTAAGGGTGACACAAAGGGAGCAGGTACCTTGGCACACTATAACTTCATTTTAAATTCTGAGGCCACAATCAATTTTACATAGAGGCCCTCAGTTCAACCCGATGTCCTCACCCACCATGCCCCTTGAGGATCAAACAAGATGTGTCTAAATGGATCACTTTTGTCTTCGAGGAACTCTTGGATGAAAACCAACATTCTGTCAATAGTTTTATCCCTAGAAAAAGCACTTTGGCACTTGAATATTTTTAAATGTTTTAAAATCTGTTTCCCCCTTCTGGTCTTTGCTTAACAGTAAATTAGGTACCTAGTGATATTCAATGCAAAATAGGGCTGGAGATAAAACAGCCTCTCAGCTTCCAAATGGCACAGAAGAATAGCAAAGGACAACGATATTGGCAGAAAGAGTGGGTCATACATTTTTACCCTGCCCTTGCTCCTCTAAGTAACAGATAGCAGGAGCTAAAAAATTCAAAGACCCAGAGCAAGAAGGCACCTGTCAGGAGCCAACATTCCAGTGCTCAGGGGACATCAGTCCTTCATGGTGTTGGGCTGGGGACTTGGGTTCACATGGGAAAGGGAAGGTGCAGGTGGCCATTGTACATGACTCTGCCCTCCTTGGACCAGGACCTACGTCTAGCTGTGCGGTCAGGGCCTCCCTGAGCATGTATGTCTCATGCCTGTGGGATGTTTAGATTCATCCCTTGAAAACATCCTCCCAGGATTAACAAAACCTTTGAAAAAAGCCAAGCCTGTGCTCCTAAGGACGTTTGCCTCTTTTTCTGTGAAGTGTATCTTGACCTTCCTTCCATCAAGTCACCTTCATCCCAAATCATCCTGTGGACAATATGGTGAGAACATTTAAAAATCTACTCCCTTAGCAACTTTCAAGAGACATGTTCATGGATAGCTTGGAAACAAAAGAACACAAAGAAATGGTTTACTATCTGCAGGTGAGGAAATTTGGTTTGGCTTAAGGAAGAATGTATTGAAAAAGGAAACACTTGTGAACCTTTCTGCTTCAGTAGAATCGGATATCTGGAATGTGAGGAGATTGGGACAAGCTCCTATGTGCATGTGACTTCAATCGGGTCAGGCTTACGACTGAACTAAAAAGCACCTTGAGCGTCCTTGCAGCTCATGGGACCATGATTAAATGAGTTCATTTCTGTGGTACAGCCCCGGGAGTTCCTCGGTACAGGTGCAAGGAAGGGCCACATAAGCCCTGCACTGACAATATTAAAAGTTTCATTGTCTTTCTTTTGAAGATTTAGGCGAGTAATCTCAAAATTCCATTCACAAAATATTTTGCATGAATCTACAAATAATTCAGCTGAGCACACTCAAAGTCTTTGTGGTTATCTTACACCCTGAAATTCATTGTGCCTCCATGCAAAATTGGTGAAAGGCTTTCCTGTTGTGTAACAAATAGAGCAAAATGTTGACTTGGGTTCTATGTGATGGTGCTGAGTACAGCATACGGATTTATTAAGACTTAGAAAATAATTCCTCTTTATAATTAGCATCAAGAATTCAAAGCATCCAACATCAAAAGTAGAATTCTGGATCAATTTAACTACAGGCAGATTCTTCACAGTGAAGTAAAATTCTTATCTACTGAAAAAGAGTATTAAAATACAATCAGATGCTGGGAAGAAACTCTGCTCCATATATGACAAACAAATGGTTCTTTTTCATAGACAAATAGCTTATGTGTAGATTTTTTTAAAGTACTGAAAGCAACAATTTTTATTCCTTGCTGGTGGGAATGCAAAATGGTAGAGCCGTTTTGGAGGACAGTTTGGTAGTTTCTTACAAAACTCAGCATACACTTAACCATGTGATTCAGCAATCATGCTCCTTGGTATTTACTCAAATTAATTGAAAATTAAGTCCATACAAAAACCTACACATGAATGTTTACAGCAGGTTTATTCATAATTCCCCAAACTTGGAAATAACCAAGATGTTCTTCAATAGACAAATAAATAAAGAAAACACTGTGTAGCCACACAATTGAATATTATTCAGCCATAAAAAGAAATGAGCTCTTAAGCCACAGAAAGACATGGAGGAACCTCAAATATATATTGCTAAGTCAAAGAAGCCAGTCTGAAAAGACTATAAACGGTGTGATTTCAACTACGCGTATGTGACATCACGGAAAAGACAAAACTATAGAGACAATAAACTATAGCGATCAGAGGTTGCCAGAGGTTATGGGGGAGGGAGGAAGGAATAGATGAACACAGAGGATTTTTTTTAGGGCAGTGAAAACTATTCTGTATGATACTCTCATGGTGGATACATGTACATTTGTCAAAACCCTATAACATGTACAACACAAAGAGTGAACCTACTATAGACTTTAGCTAATAATAATGTATCAATATTAGTTCATCAATGATAAGAAATGTACCATAATGCAAGATTATTTAATAATAGAGGAAATGAGGGGAGAGTGGATGGAGATGCTATGTGGGAAATCTTTGTATTTTTTGCTCAATTTTTCTGTAAATGTAAAACTGCTCTAAAAATATGTCTATTAATTTTTTAAGTAATAGAAAAATAGAGAAATAGGTAAAGAACAAAATTATTCAAATAAAATATGTGTGGCTGATAAACAAAAACTTTGAATGTCATTCATAATACAAATGATGCAAAAACAAATGACAGCGAAAAACTATTTCTCGTATTCACTTTAAAAAGTAATTTTAAAGTATTTTAAGTACAATGAGACCTGTACTTTTGCACACTGTTGGTAGAATTGAAAAATTATGACTGCTTTTCTGAAAAGCAATTTGGCAAAAATCTCAAACACATATATTTCCCTTGACTCAGTAGTTCTAAGAATCTACATTTTAAAAGTGTGTGTGTGTGTGTGTGTGATTTTGTAATAATGAAAAAATTGGTTATAATAAAGGAATGATTAAATAAATTATTGCACATTCATATGATGACACATTATGTCACCAATAAAAAATATGTTTTTAAAGAATATTTATAATGGAAAAATGTCCAAACCATAATTTTTAAATAGGAATATCCTTACTGATTTTTCTGATATGTTGTTCAAAAATTAAAATAATGCCAGTAAGTGGATTATACCTCAGTAATGTTTTATAACATGCTTTTTTCACCTAATAATATATGATGGGATTCCTTCTATGAATGTAGATAGATAGATAAATAGATAGATAATTTACATCTACTTTTCATCTTTTTAAAGCAGTTTGTTAGTATTTCATTGAGTGGAAGCACTTTGTACTTCATAAATCAATCAATATTTTTATTTACAGTATTCCATTGATGGATGTGACAATATAATTGTGCCATAGAAAACACTATTTTCAAGGAGCTGCGGGTTGATTTTGTGCATGTCAATTTGTCCGTCTATATGCATACAAGATTTTTCCGAAGCACATACACCAAAATGTTAATACCGTGTTTCCCCGAAAATAAGGCCTAGCCAGATAATCAGCTCTAATGCGTCTTTTGGAGCAAAAATTAATATAAGACCCGGTATTATTTTCCTACAATATAAGACCGGGTATAATATAATATAATATAATATAATATAATATAATATAATATAATATAATATAATATAATATAATACCAGGAAACAGGGTACCTGTTTGTTCTTAAATAAGGTAACACAGGTGAAAACATCCAGCACAATGCCTACCACATAGTAGATAATCCGTAAATGTTTGCTGTATCTGGAAGGATAATTTCTCAACTCAGAATGAACAAATCAGGGAATGAATATCCCACCACTTACTGGAACATAAGGCAAGAGCAAGAATGCTAAGAAACAGTCACAGCTTTCCTACTGTGATGGTTATGCGTATTAAAGGTTACATCACGAAGGAAAGTGAACACATCAACAAAGAATGAAGCAAACAATTTCAACTCACTAAAAGCCAGTAAAGATGTTTGAGATTAATTCAGTCTTCACACAAAAAACATCTTCAAACTACTTTAGATGAAAAGAACAGCTATAATTATTTTAATCAGATTTTTTTGCCAATACTGTCTTTAATTTGTTCTGCAGACCTCTGCATTTTATCTGTTCTTCTCTCTATATGCACTATCTGCCTCCCAAGTAGATAGCTAAGAGTTGACTTTTCCTAAACATTTAAAACAGTATCTCACTTCTTTTTGGTCAACTTTTCAACCAGCCTAGCAGGCACTACCTATTTGGTATAATTTTAAGGACATTTCTGTCCAATTCATAAGTTTGTCCACCTGTTCTAAAACCTGAAAGAACTTGAACAGGAATCAAAGTGATTAATTCTGCACTTAGAAAAGGCTTAAAAAGCACATCCCAGAGGAAAGCAAAGCATTTATTCAAATCCAAGCTAATATATTCTCCTCCTAAGTGCTCTCCTCTCTATTCAATTTCTTCATTATTATCCATACAAAAAAATGACTCACAAATTTATATCTCCAGTCACCAAACCTCTGTTTTACTCAGACTTCCAACTTGATACAACTAGCAACTTATCTTATATTCTTGGGATTCTCAAAAGTATGAATGAATTCCATGTTCTCAACCACTGCCCACACCCACCAATACTCCTAACCTGACTTCCTTCCATGGTCCCCTAGCTCAGAGAACTGGTCATCCAACTGAACAAACCTGAAAGTCATGTCATCCATGACACCTCCCTCTCCTTCACCTCCATGGCCAAACTATCCCCCAATTCTGTCAAAATTGTCCATAACTCTCCATCCCTCCACCTTCTTTAGCCAAGTGTTGTCTATTTTAGTATTCTCCTAACCAGTCTACCTGATTCCTCCTAACCCGTTGGATCTATTCACTATATTACAGCAAAAACAAATACGTTAACCTATATTTTATTCCCTGCCCCTCCACTTCCACAGAGCCTTTGCATGTACTGTTTTCTTGACTCGAATCACTCTTCCCTCCTTGATAACTTCAACTCCTTCACATTTCTGCTCAAGCATCATATTACAGGGAAGCTTTCCTTGGCTTTTACGACCAGATCAAATTCCTACACGTTGTACGTCTCCTTCATAATGTTCCTCAAGTTGTTATCTCACATTTACTTGTGTCGTTATATTGTTTCCCCTCACTAGTCTAAGCCATAAAGCATGGATTTGTCTAATTTTTCTCCCTGTTGTATCCAACCACGTAGCATAGTGTCTGGTACATAGTAGCTGCTTGAGAAATATTTCCCGGGTAAATAAATGCATATACTAAAATATAAGTAACAACATCAAATCCTTTCCCAAGAATAAGTTTTTGAGACAGATAAAAACCAGAAGGAGAATAAAGCATTTCCTTGAGTGAAAGAACATGTGAGAAAAAAAAATGTCTGGCACACAGTAGGTACACAGAGTCATCTGCTTTAAAACTTTCATAGGGCCACTATCTGCATTCTATTCCTTATGTATTTATGGAGAGCAAGCCCCAAACAATACAATTTGCTTCCAGGATGCTAATAATGAAGTGTTTCTGTCTGTCTGTTTCTGCTCCCTGAACCTTCTCTGCTTTGTGTAAATTTACTGTGACTACACAAGACATAACAGGCCAAATGAAAGAAAGAGTTGCAAGAATTTCTATTTTGCAAGTTGGGCAGGATGCCCGAAGAGACAAAATTTAGGTCTTCCCATTAAATGGATGCCGAGCTGTCTAGTCCTGAGGCTGAGATAAAAAAAAAAGTATCTACTAGGAAGGGAATCATTTCTAAATATGGGCTAGAGAATTCAAGATTTCAAGTTTAGCTTCCTCAGTGTATGAGACACTCAAAGAGATCAAAGGTGAAGTGTTTGATCTCCGTGAGTTCACTTAAGGACACATTCCAATAAGGAAAAGCTGTGGGGCTTATCATTGTTTTATAAAACAGTGTGAAGAGAATTGTTTGGCACTCGCTTGTACATGACACACGCACAACGACTCATTTCTTTAAATATGAAGCCCTAAATCACCCCATCTAAAATTATGTTTCCTACCAACATCGCTTAGTAACCACACATAGGAATGTGCACTGGCCTGGAGGCAGCTCCCACAGATCTCCTGAGATGATGGCATGCTCTTCCATTGGCAAGAATCCTGCTCAAGACACTCGGATTCTTGTCCCATTTCTCTGGCACTAATTAGTTCTGTGGCTCTCACACAGCCTCAGCTCTTCATGTGTAAAATGAGGAGGTTGGATTTTTTAAGTCTTTAAAGTCCCCTCCAGTTCAAAATTCTTTGATTCGTGCCTGAATCCCTGCTGGGGTTTGAATTTAGTCGCCGAAGTGGTCTGCAGAGTTTCGGGAGCATTTGGCGCAGTGGTTCCCGCTCTTTGCAAGGGTTGGGTCGTAGGAGAAATTTATACCACTCTTAGCAAAGAGGAGAAACCTGTCCTATCCAGAAACCAGGGCCATGAGCAGCCTCCAAATTGGAATGACTGGAGGGGTGGGGTGGGAGAAAGGAGTAGGCAGGGCAAGGCGACCATGGTGGGGACACAGCACTTTTGTCCCCAGATGGCACTGGCCACATTTCCCTTCACGACTGCTCTGATCTCAGCAGGCAGGCCACTGACCTCACAGGTCTCACCTTCTGCAGCACGGACTCTCAGGACTCAACTGAAGAATGTGAAGACTTCACTACCATACTTGTCATGTTTATAGAGCAGCCCTCCCTGCATATACAGGATATCTCTATATCTATGTCTATCTAGCTATGTCTGTCTATCTATCTATCTATCTATCTATCTATCTATCTATCTATCTATCTATCTATCTATCTATCTATATAACAGAGGGTGACAAAAAATGTATACACATTTTAAGAAAGGAAAACACTATATCAAAATTACACTGATGGTAACCACTTTGCTTACCTCTTGTAATTGCAGAAGTCAAACACGACTTGTATCCATCCTTTGTTTTTGGTATATATTGAGTATTATAATTTTAATACAGTTTTTTTCTTTCTTAAAATGTGTATACAGTTTTTGGCACCGTGTGTGTGTGTGTGTGTGTGTGTGTGTGTGTGTGTGTGTGTTTGTGTGTGTGTGTGTGTGTATTTCTCTCAAGTAACCATTTATCTGGATTATTCCAGAAGGAGTCAGAAGCAAAGAAAAATACCTATACAAGAGGGCCATTTTCAAATAGGAAGATAAATTCAAGCTGCCTCCATAACTTTGTGCTTCCTTCCCCAGCAGAGAAGAGAAACCCCCTCCCCATCCCCACCCCCCAATCGGGGGGTCTTGTCACTATTTAGGGCTTTACTATGGGCAAAAGGTCAATGTCAACTTCTCAGTATATGGGAAAGTTTTATTTGTTTAACTAACCTACCAGAAGAAGATTCTAACTTCAATTTCTTTGCCTTGATTTATAGATGATAAATACTATCTTACTCAGGACACTTTGTTCAAAATGTTACACAAAATATTATAGACTATGTGAAATTAATTTTCAAATTTTATACTTATAGCTATACATTCTCTAAAATGCAGCAAGATGTTGTCAAAGTATAATTTGCTTAAGAGTAATATTGTAGATTGAGATTTGTACTTGGCCATGATATACATTTGTCACTTTTTGGACAAACTTTTTTGTCATCTCCCTTCTGCGTTACGTTTGTCAACTCTCTTCTGTTTTATATGAGTCAAAAATTGACTTTCATCTTAAATAGACATGATAAAAAGAAACTTTCTATTTGGAAAAGTCCACAACATGAGCTCATTCTTTTACTATCTAGTCTTGCAACCTTGCCTTGGGTATTTTTAGCCTAAGCCAATCTTTCAACATTTACTTTATGTATGTAAATAACACATGTTCCTTTTAGAAATTCTGCTTACGTTCCAAAAAGCAGTAACTGATTGCCCACTGCTATCATTCAGTCTTAAGCGTTCTAATTCAAGTCCGGGGTGACCGGCGACACCTCCCTCATCCTATTGGATTCATTATGAATATCACACGGATAATAATACTTGTAATTACTGCCAGAAAGCTTGCCACCCTCTTTGAAGTTCTGAAAAATCAAGATGCCCCAAATGTGTGTTCATAATTCTTTATCAGTTGGTCAGATTACTAAGCAAACCTTAGCTTCCTCAAAATAAAATGGCATTTTTTCATTTTTTAAATTTGAGTTCCAATGTTTCTAAGTTAAACAGAGTATAAATACTCATATGAATAAATACATGAGCTGTTGCAGAAAGTACCATTATATACAGAAGTCAACCTATAACAACTTTTGTTTTAGGAGAGTTATTAGAAATAATTCAATGTTATAAATAGTCAGATCCTAAGAGATTTGTCAAATCCTAATAGTTTGACTAATAAGTAGTCAAACTAAATAGATTATTTTCTTTATAAGGCAAATCGTATGTTGCAATCATGATGATTCAAATGTGATTATTTCCAATTGCTTATCTTAAGATTTTTGAGAAACTAATGTCTAAAGTCCTGTGTGCTCTCTGGTTTTCTCATTCCTCCTACATTATAGATTCAATCTCGTTATATTGTTTTGAAAGCCCTTTCTACCTTCCTTCTATTTGCATATAGTGAATTTGTTGACAATTTGATACCCAAAACTGAATGCCTTTCTTCATCTCCTTTCATAGTAACTACACATTCAGCACAATGTAAAACATTAAATGAAAGACAAAAACATACAACTAAGAGGAAATTGTTTTCTATCTACCTCTAACTGACCTGAGTCAGTCCAGTATTATTGGCTATGAACGCCATCACCAACATCTTTTTAACGGAATTAACTATGCCCTTTAAATCACCCTTTATGGAGAAATGACATAAAGTTGATACGCAAAACTGTGCATTATCCTGAAGGACTGCTTAAGGTGTAATGATAAAGACCAAATAATTGCCTAGGCTAAAATCTAAAGGAAGGGAAATCATGAGATCAGAGGTGGCTTCCCCATGACTTGAGCAAAAGTATTACAGTACTTCCACCAAGGGAGCCGTTCCCCTTCCAAGCAGGAAACTCATTGGAACTCCCCTGAGTCACTTGCAAACTAGTTATAGATGTGACATCAACTCATATCCACAAGCATAGTCCCATAATTTTTCAAAGTAAACATTTAAAGCCCCGTATGATAATTTCATAGCCGTGCATGTTCTCTGATAGCTAAAAATGACAGTCTCCAAATAATACTTAGCCAAGTGACAGTAACCCTGCAGATGCCTGCCCAGGAGGGCTGACTACTACAACACCGTGACTTATATGCTTCTATGTCAGTTTCCCCAGCAGCCATCATTATAATGTTCAAGTGTTGTAACACAGCAAACATTGCAACACAAGAGACTGCCGAAGGCTGACACAAACTACAAAGCCACGCTCTCCTTGGTGAATGATTCAGATAATTACAATGATAAAAACATCAACAAGTTTTGTAAACTGAAACTAATATTAAAGAAAACAAATGAAGCTTTAAGAACATAAGGTCTGGCCTAGAATCATTGAATCCTATAGTTGGAAGAGTCTGAGAGGTCATCTGGTTAGCCATCCACCTGATGCAGAAGTTTCTTCTACAATGTTCTTGACAAGTGGTCTTTCAGCCTCTCCTTGTTCATGCCCAGTGCCCAAGAGTGCACTATTGCTATTGAGTGGAAATTTGCCTTACTCAAATTTCCACTCATTGACTGTTTTCTAGAGCTCTTAAATCAATTCTGCCACTCTTTGTACTAGCTCAGTAGGTTTTTAAAAATACCTTATAACAATAGCAAGCATTTATTGAGTACTTGCTATATGCCAGGCATTCGACTGGGTATTTTATATCAACTATCTTATTTATTTAGTGATTATAGGTATAAACTCTAGAGCCAGACTGAGTTAGAATTCTGTCTCTGCCATTCACTAGCTAAATAACATTAGAAAAGTCATTTAACCTCTCCATGCTTCAGCTCTTTGACTATAAAATAATAATAATAATACTGCTTACATGATAGAGTTGTCATAAAAATTAAATGCTGGTGTATACAAAGTGTTCAGAACAGCCTAATACATGATAAAGACTGTAAAAATGTGGTGATACCCATTATTATTTCTATTATAATCCCATTTTACAGAGGAGAAGACTGAGATTTAATAAAGAGTTTAGGCAAGATAAGGTTGGGATTTTCAATTATTATTAAATCACATTTGGAATAGATTTATTATCTCATGTGTGTGCTGTTTCTTGTATTTGCTATTCCATTTAGCTTTGCATGTAAATCTATTTAAATTGATTGAATTCTGGGAACTTTTTTCAGTATTTGATTTGTTCTAAGAGTTTGGATCCAAGAGTATGGCTTCTCCAAAAGAAGCATTACTAAATTATATTCTCCCATAAAACAAAATCATCCAGTGTTAAACTAGACTGAGTAAAAGCATATTTGTGATACATCACAAAATGTATCAAGAATCATATTGTTCAAAGCCTTTGATTCAATAATCCTACTCCTAGAAAGCCATTCTAGGGAAATAATTAAACAAAACAAGCAAGCTACATACCCCCACAATCTTCTTTACACATTACCAGCTCCATTCCCCAAAATATATTACACGTATAGTTATGTAAATTATGATAACTACACATGAGGAAAAGTATGTAGCTAATTAAATAATAATTATGACATATGAAACACGGAAAGAAGTTTGTAATAAATTTAAAAAGAACCCAAAATTGAGTTATAATGGAATTATCACTATTAAAATATGTGTGCTTAAAGACACAACTGGGAGAAAATACCCCAAAATGGAAACAGTTCTGTTAAAAATGGTACAATCCAAGAGACTCATCTCAGTCACAAGGACAAATATAGACTCAAAGTGAAAGAGTGGAAGTCAATACTCCAAGCAAATGGTATCCAGAGAAAAGGGGGTATATCCATACTTACATCAGATTTAACAGACTTCAGAATTAAAAGGTAACAAGAGACAAAGATGAACATTTCACAATGATAAAGGTGACAATACAACAAAAAGACATAACACTTATCAATATATATGCCCCCAAACAGGGAACACCAAAATATACAAAGCAACTACTAACAGAACTAAAGGGAGAAATTGACCAAAACACAATTATAGTAGGGGACCTAAATACATCATTGACAGCTATGGATAGGTCATCCAAGCAGAAAATGAATAAGGAAATATCAGCCCTAAATGACACATTAGACCAAATGGACATAATTGACATTTATAGAACACATCATCCTAGACTGTACACTCTTTTCTAGTGTACATGGAACATTCTCCAGAATAGACAATATGTTAGGACATAAAATAGCTTCAGCAAATGTAAGAAGACTGAAATCATACCAAGCATATTCTCTGATAACAAGGCTTTGAAATTAGATACCAACTGCAAAAAGAATGCAGGAAAACCCACAAATATGTGGAGATTAAACAGCATGCTTTTAAAGAATGACTGGGTCAAAGAAGAAATAAGAGGAGAGATCAAAAGATACATAGAAAAAAAAGAGAATGAAAATACATCCTATCAAAATTATTGAGCTGCAGCAAAAGCAGTAATAAGAGGGAAATTTATATCATTACAGGCCTACCTCAAGAAAGAAGAAAAATCCCAGATAAATAACCTAACATTACACCTTAAAGAACTAGAAAAGAACAAATGAAATACAAAGTCATCAGAAGGAAGGAAATAATAAAAATCAGAGCAGAACTAAATGAAGTAGAGAACAAAAAGACCACAGAAAAAATTAATGCAACAAAGAGCTGGTTCCTTGAAAAGATTAATACAATTGAAAAACCCTTGGCTAGACTCACTAAGATAAAAAGAGAAAAGACACAAACAAAATTAGAACTGAAAGAAGTTAGCACAGATACCACAGAAATATATAATAGTACAGTTGCCGGCTACAACATCAACATACAAAAATCCTATATACTATATACATTCCTATATACATTCCTATATACTAACAATGAAATTTCAAAACCAGAAATGAAAAAAAAACAATTCCTTTTGCAATTGCAACAAAAAGAATAAAATATCTAGGGATAAACTTCCCCAAGGATGTGAAAGACCTCTACACTGGAAACTGTAAGACATTTTTAAAAGAAATTGAAGACATAATAAAGAAATGGAAAGACATTCCATGTTCATGGATTGGAAGACCAACATAGTTAAAATGGCCATATTACCCAAAGAAATATACAGATTGAATGCAATCCCCACCAAAATCCCAATGGCATTGTTTAAAGAAATAGAAAAAAAAAAAATCATCATATTTGTATGGAATCACAAAAGACCCGAAACAGACAAAGCAATCCTAACAAAAAAAATATGGCTGGAAGTATCACACTCCCTGACTTCAGCTTGTACTACAGGGCAACAATAATCAAAATAGCATGGTATTGGCAGAAAAACAGACACACAAACCAATGGAATAGAATTGACAATCAGAAATAAACCACATATACGTCATATGTGGGCAGATAATTTTCAACCAAGGAGCCAAACACATACAAGGAGAAAAGAAAGCCTCTTCAATAAATGGTGATGGGAAAATTGGAAAGCCATGAGCAAAACAATGAAACTAGACTGCTATCTGTCACTATATACCAAATATTATATTATACCAAAATTAATATACCAAGATTAACTCTAAATGGATCAAAGACCTAAACATGAGTCCTGAAACAATAAACTGCATAGAAGAAAGCATAGGTACTAAACTTACGGACCTTGGATTCAAAGAGGATTTTATGAATTTGACCTCAAAGGCAAGAGAAGTAAAAACTAAAATAAATGAATGGGACTATATCAAACGAAAAAGCTTCTGCACAGCAAAAGAAACCATCAATAAAACAAAGAGGAAACCAACCGAACGGGAGAAGATGTTTGCAAGCAACACCTCCAATAAGGGGTTAATATTCAAAATATATAAGAAACTCATACAACTCAACAACAAAAAGACAAACTGTCCAATTAAAAAAATGGGCAGAAGACCTGAACAGATACTTCTCTCAAGAAGACATACAAACAGCCAACAGATGTATGAAAAAATTTTAAACTTCACTAGCTATTAGGGAAATGCAAATCAAAATCACAATGAGGTATCACCTCACACCTGCTAGAATGGCTATCATTAACAAGACAAATAATAACAAGTGTTGGAGAGGCTGTGGAGAAAAAGGAACCCTCATACACTGTTGGTGGGAACATAGATTGGTGCAGCTGCTATGGAAGACAGTGTGGAGGTTCCTCCAAAAATTAAGACTAGAATTACCACATGACCCAGCAATCCCTCTCCTGGGTATCTACCCAAAAAATATGAAAACATTTATCCGTAAAGATATATGTACTCTGATGTCTATTGCAGCATTATTTATGGTGGCCAAGATATGGAAACAAGCAAAGTGTCCTTCGATAGACGATCGGATAAAGATGTGGTATACATACACAATGGAATACTACTCTGCCATAAGAAAAGATGAAATACTGCCATTTGTGACAACATAGATGGATCTTGAGATTATTATGCTAAGAGAACTAAGTCAGACAGAAAAGGTTGAAACCATATAATTTCACTCATATGTGAAAGCAACAAAGGAACAAGACAAACAAAGGAACAAGACAAACAAAGAAACAAAAACTCACTAGACACAGACAACAGTTTAGTGGTTACCAGAGGGGAAGGGGGAAGGGGATGTGGTAGAAGAGGAAAAAGGAGATCAAATATATGGCGATGGAAAGAGAACTGACTCTGGGTGGTGAGCACACAAAGTGATATATAGATGATGTATTACAGAATTGTATACTTGAAATCTATGTAATTTTACTAACCATTGTTACCCCAATACATTTAATTAAAAAGAAAAATTTTTAAATGGTACAATCACTGGCTCACTTCAAAATACTTTTTAAAATATTTATACAATAGGATACTATACAGTAGTGAAAATGAGCTAAAACTATATGTTTTAGCTCATTTATCAGTATGATAAATCTTGAGCAAAAAAATGTTTCAGTAAGATAGATATGGCATAATTTCATTTATGCAAAGTTTTTAAAACGTATGAATGGCAAATCATATATTGTTACAAACATACACACATGTGGTAAAAGTTTAAATATTTGAATGGATTGATACATACACCAAATTTAGTCTAGTGATTACCTCTGGAGCTAGGGAGGGAAATTTGACAAGGGAGAAATCACTTCTTATGCTGGTTGGAGAATAAACTGGTTATTTAACAATATTATTTTCTACTAGTGGTTCTCAACCAATCTGAGAAGTTTATTAAAAATACAGATGCCTGGGCCCCCCACTCTAGATTTGATTCAGTTGGTTTAGAGTAAGACATGGCATCAGTAATTTGAAAAGCTCCCAGTTGATTCTAATGAGCACACAAAGTTGAGAAGTAATGTATTTTCGGTATAGCTAAAATACATAACAAATGATTAAAACTGAACTTGAATGTTGCTATATTGTTTTAGCAATAAAAATACGAAGTTTAAATAAACACACACACATATATACATATATACATATACATGTACATATACATATATATGTATCTATATATCTATATCTATATATAGATATATAGATATGTATATCTTGGTCTCTGCTTGACTCATAAAATTAGAGAACCCTGCAGCTTTCCAAGCCCAGGTATCCATGGGTCCTCTGCTATCCACAGTACAAGGAACCCAGCATGTGCATTATGCAAGAGTGGAAACCAAGCCCAAGCAGATCAAGGAAACAGTACTGTTTAAATCATCATGCCAGCAACAGCACAACTGAAAATGACACCCCCACAGTATTGTTTTCCCTGCAGAGTGAATTTCACAAGAGCTCCCTTGTAGAGGGTGACTTCTGGGCCTGTGGCTTCCTCCTCCTCTGGGCCTCTCTCTCCGACTGTAATAAAGGAAAGAAGAGAAAGAAGCCAATCTGTTACGTCTCTGCAAGGCAGGCTTGTCAGATTTCCATGATGCCAGGCCAGCGGCTACAGTGGCAGATTCACCCTGCGGGCCAACAAGGAAGATAACCAATTGCCTTCTGAGGCAAATGAAGATGGTCTTGAAGTCATGAGTGGAAGCCAAAGGAAACTGTCTTGGCCACGTCCTGGCTGCAGGTTAGCCAGAGGAGGAGGAGGAGCCCACAAGTGTTGGTGACAGGTCTACCACCCCCACACTCACCAGCTATGCACCTCCTGAGCCTCTCCCTTTTCTCTGTTCCCTTCCTTCAGACTCTGCATGGATTCCTGTCCTTTATCTTCCCCAGGTTTTCTTTAGAAATCAGAGTGGGGAGTGTGAAGAAGAGGATCTTAGATGGAGGTGAAGCAGTAGCTTTTGTGGCAAGAAAAAACAAATAAAGGAAATGGAGAAACAGTATGGAAAGAGCCAAATTAATAGAATAACCTTTATGGACTGAATTGTGGTTCCCTAGCAACTTAAAATGAGGCGCGCTTAATGAGAAAAGAAACACCCTCGTTTGGTGAAAACAACAAAAACAGTAACTCATTTTTGCACTATTTATTGCACAACCTATCATTAATGGAACCTAAGTTCTGACAGGACAAGTGACATGTAAAGTCCTGTTAGTCCAGGGTCCCAGCAACCAGACTGTGGGAATATTGTTACTAAAGGGACTTGAAAATCCCACTGGGTCACAGAGGGATAAATATGGTATTAAAAAGAAAGAAGAGACATGTGGAATGAAAATAGCATTGCTGAAATTCATTTTTATTGAAGAACCCAAGATTTTTAAGTGGGGATATTTCAATAAAATATCCTGGCTAAGAGAGGCTAAGGAGTGCCATGTTAAAAACAGTGGCTTCCTTTTCTTAGAAAAGGGAATTTGTGTCAGCAGGTGGTTCTTATGGTCCATTTGTAGGAAGACGTTCGTTTGTAAAGGCTCAGAAAAGAGGCCTCTCAATTTTCTCTAGACTGGAGGAACAGTGATTAATTTTGAGACGTTACAGATGAGAGAGCATATAAACAAACGTGGGCAGAAGCAGGACGGTTAAGGAATGCTACCACTGCTATTATGCCTGGCATACAATTTTTTTTTTTAATTTATTTCTCCAGAACTAATCATCCTAGCATCAGAAACAAAAGCTGAGGGATTAAGCTCTGTTCCAAGAACAGTTTTGATAACATTCATTACATTGGTAAACAAACTCAGAAACAATAAAAGTAAATCAAGGTATATTTCAGCTCCAGTGAAAAGGCAGTTTGCCAAAAGGGACCCAATAACAAGGCAAAAATTATTTTCAAGCTTCTAAAAGAAGTCTAGCCATGAAGACTAAAGAAGAATAGTAAAACCCCAAGAAAAGAAAGAGAATAAAGCAATTTGCTATTTTTAAAAATGTTGTAGTCATTTTGAAAGAAAAAAAAAATGCTTTAATGACCAATGTGTCCTGGGGACTCTCTGGAATATATGATGAAGTTATCTAACAAGAATTTGCCTTGCATGTCGTTAGTCATTTGTGCAGTCAGCAAGCGAGGCACGCCAAGACTTTCGTATAACCTGATGTCTTCAGAAGCAAAAACCAGTCAGACAAGTTCCAGATAGAAAGAAAAATAAAAGCATAAAACGTAGAGACTGGGATTACATGGAGAAGATAGAGCTTGTCAAAAAAGAGAAGACGTATAATTCTTGGTCCTATAAAAACTCAGTCTAATTAAAAACTCAAATCAATTTAAAACTCAACAAATCAATCAAGTGAATTAAAAAGTCGTCACAAGCACTCCATTATCATTTATAGGTATTTAAATATACTACTTCATCAGATCATTCTGGATTATAAACATGACAATAATAGTTTATACATATGAGTTCTTTAACATCAAGATATAAAATGGTTGTCTCATTAATCTCATACCACTCTGAGGAAAATTGAAAAAGTGATGAGAGTATGGTCAGAAAGTAAACAAATACACTCTAGAATATTGTTTTCAAATCTGTGGGGCACAGTCTTAGGTCAAAGGCTATGTTCAAGTTGTTTGTCTTCCTGCAATAGTATTGAATGCATCTTTTGTATAATTATTATTATATTATAATGCAGACTTCTCCAAGCTAGGGGTGTTGACAGGTAAAGATGATACATTAATACCTAATTTATATCAGGTTAGTCTATCTCAGGTCCCATTTTGAGACCCACCCTCCCCGCCCTGGGATTGCTTGGAGGTTATCTCCCAGTGGTGGTGTCTACTGAAACAGCTCGAGCTCTACAATATTCATTCATTCCTTTACTCATTCATTCACATATTCACTCATTGGTAATTTCAAGGGCTGTCATGAGGGGATATTAGCCACACCCCACTGGTCACCATCATTTCCTGCAGCAAATACAATTTCAATTCAAGCTCCCTAATCTCCAATCCCAACCAGATGATCATTCCTAAACCATCTTTATATAAAAATTCTAGAGATAGCACTGCATTCATCTTTCATAAACATTTCTTTTTCAGGCACTGTGCTCGACCCGGGGGATATGGCCAAGGTCAAGCTCTGCCCAGGTCTTTATCCTCAGAACTGTAGAGGTGGGGGGAGTATCTGCTTGGGCTGATGTGGGGACAGGATGGAGTTAGGAAGACAATTCTGATTTCTCAAGATTCTTAAACTGGGAAAGACCTAGTAAAGGATCCAAGATGTAGACATCCCTACATATTCTCAATTTAGCAAAGCTAGAAGCTATAACTGTACTAGATACTCACAGTATGCCTTTCAGAAATGATACGTAATAATTATTGAGCATCTAGACACATAAATGGTCCCTGGTTTACATGCAACTGTTACTGGTTCTGTCCCTAATACAGAGCAGAACATTCTACAAACAATCAGGTTAAGTGTGACTTTACAGACAGGTGGGATAACTCACTCAAGATCACACCGCTAGGAAGTGGGGAAGACAGATCTAGCCCCACCAGCCTGGGCCCAGGCCCTGGACCCTTCACCACCTTGCTGCACGAGCTCTTGCAGCCACTAGTTTCACGTGTCCTCACACTTCGGAACCCTTTACAATGTAATAACAGTAATTTGGAGGAGTAGTCCTCTGTGATATAAGGAAACTAATTTTTGACTGGAAACTCTGTTCTCGTTCCAGTTCTCTGCTAATTAACCCTGTAAACATGGACAAGTGTCTTTACCTCACCACCTCTCAGTTCCCTCATCTGAAAAATTCTGACATGGAACTCAATGGTCTCAAAAGTCCCTTTCATTCCTACAATGTAAAGCTTTAAGAAAAATGTATTCTAAATTAAGAAGTATGTCATAGTTTAAATTGTAAGTCTCAGTCTGTAACGACAAAGTTCCACTTGAGTATACCTGAAGGAAAATCCCCCAGGCTTTTTGTCTGTGTCATAGAGGCTTTAAAACATTGAATTTTGACGTAATCTCAACTTTAAAATAATCTCATTTCATTCACCCTTTTTAAGAGGATGAGTCCAGCTCTGGCAATGCCTTGGACTCATGAAGCTCCTCTCTTGAGGCTGAGCAAAGTAAGGTAGGCACTTTCTGGGTGGCAGCTGGACAACCTCCCTGACATGATGACATAGAAGTAGTGATGATGGCCAGTGTTGACAGGAAATGTGGTAGCAGAATGCGGGATTGTAGGTGTGAGACAGGTGGGGGCAGAGGAGAGGATGGAACCCGCCTGACAGAATGAACCTCCAGCTGCCCAAGCTCATTACCAGAGTTTACTTTGTATAAGGGAAACAAGTGTCACACTGCTAGTATATAAGTGGTTCCTCATTTATACACAACTTGTCCTAACTCACTCAGCCTTTCTTCTGGACTTAATGGCGTTCTTTCTCCTTGTCTTGCTCCCACTATTGCCTACACCTGCTTGAATCCTGCCTAGACAGTAGTTTAGAGTTGGGGAATCCCTGCTTGGGCACGAATGGAGACTGAATGGAGTTACAAAGAGAACTCTGATTTCGTGAGTCTCTTAAGCTCTAAAAGACCAAGAAGAAGGATCCAAGGTGATGACATTTCTAAATATTTTCAGTTGTGTAAAGTTGGACACTGAACCTGTACTAGATTCTCCTAGTGTAACACTAACATTTATTGAAAGCTTACTAAGTGTTCTAAAGAACTTATATATACTATTCTAAAAAACTTGTATGTATTAACCCATTGTTTCCCCCCAACAACCCTGTGAAACAAGAACCATTATCCTATGTTACAGGTGAAGAATCTAGGTACTAAAAAATTAAATATGAACTGGGTTACAAACTCAGGTGGTCTGCTTCCAGGGTCAACACTCCTAACTGCTGCCCTATGCTGTCTTGGTGTAGAAATTGTTCCCAGGAAACACAGAATCCATCTTATAGATGAGGAAATAAAGGCCAGCGATGTCCAGAGGCTTGCTTGCCCACATGAACCATAGCTGGTTAAAGGAATAGCCAAGAAAACCCTAACTCCCAACTTCTAGAACAGTAATTCTTTTCCTGTCTTTGTCTGACTCTCAGGGTTGGGAGTTGGGACATCTTGAGTATCTTATTCTTACTTCTTGTAAAACCTGTTCCACGTCCTTGCCAGTTCTGCTGCTCTTCTCCGGGAAGAGTCTGGCTTTCCTGAGATGTGACACCCAAAATGTACTCTGGCTGCACATCTCCATCAGCAGGGCCCAGGCAGAGGCCCCTTGTCCTGCCTAAAACAGTTTACCCACCTGTAAAAGAACCAAAGAAACCACTGAGGGATGTCGTCAAGGACGAGACCAACTGCCACCCTGAGCGGAACTTGCCCCAACTCTGATGAGCTTTTTTCCCCCCAAAGTTTCTAGAGATAAACTCTCTCTCTCTCTCTCTCTCTCTCACACACACACACACACACACGATACTTTCTAAGGAAAAACAATAGTTCTCAAATATTTCTCAAAGGTAGTATACTTATGGTAAGGTATATGAAGAGAACAAAATACCAAAATACCCCCTCTCTATATAAGATAATCAGCACAGACACCCAGACCCAGTCAGGAGGGCATGGCACATTACCGTTTACCATACTAGCATCTGTCTGTTGAGCTAGTTCTGAGCTTCTACACTCACCTAGCTCATTATCCTGTATAGGTAAAAGGCCGAAACTCTGTAATCGCAGCCTTTTTTTCTCTTCTTCTTTAAGCAAGAGTATATCCTTCAGTGAGACATCTTTCATCCATGTTAATTTCTGCAAAGGACAGATTGCAAACCTAGTTTGAACAGCTCCCTGTTGCTCTACCCAGTCCGCAATAAGTCAGCAGGTGGGGGTGAAAAATTTATTCTCTAAGTTACGTTAATTTCAACACTCTGTGTGCCTTTAGAAAAGTTCTAGCACATTTTGTTTTAATCAAATAAAACACTTATGTACATTGTTTTTTATTTTGGTTGGAAAAGGATCCTAGATGATATCATCTCTAAAAATCCTCAGTTGTATAAAGTTGGACCCTGAATATATCATATCAACATATGATATTACCATATCATAAAATATACCAAATAAAATAATGACAAACTTATTGACTTCGAGGTGTTTAGTCCTCTCAATAAATTCACATCTATTTGTTTCAAATGCTTCATTTTCCTGATTAGATAGCAAAAATGTAAAAATCAATAACCACTTGAAATGTATAGTGCTGGTCTTCTAAAAATGAAACTACATCTATTTACAAGTTGAGAACCATATTATGATGAAATCAAACAAGAGATAGGAAGCTGCAGGTGAATTTCTTACATTCCATCTTCCTGAGTAGTAATTTAAATTTAAATAAATTTTATTTAAATCAATTCCATCCTAAATTATGTGCATTGATGCATTCATTACGAATAGCAGATGGAGCAGATTCAGATAAATAACACTCAAAGATTAGTAGGATGAATGAAAAAAAAAACTGTCATCTTGTTCTGATTAGTCAAAAAAAAAAAGAAAGAAAAACCAGCAGGGAATAAGTAACCATTTTGGGAAGTCCGTGATATGAAGAGTGATTTTGTGACCTCAGAGAAGGGACAAAAGAAGAAGAAAGCCCTCAAACTAATTTTTGTCAAAACAATCCAACTAATAGATACTCCAGATTTTATATCAACTCATTTTACTTGGTGCCAATCAACTTCAATGTTTTAAAAAGAGGGTATACAAGAAGAAATCCAAATAAAAATGTCTAAGAAGTTAAATTAATTATTAATCAGCATTATGAAATTTTCGTCTGTTTCCACCTCAGCGGCCTATTTTTCAAATTCACATTTATCTTATAGTATGCTTCAGGTGTTTATTCTAAGAAGCCGTAGCATCAAAATCAACAATGAATCCATATGAAATAGTCATATGAAGTTCTGACTCGGAGAAAACATTCAGAGAGAAATGATTTTGGCATAAAGAAGCCACTCTTTGGAGGCAACAGAAATTCAGATTTCCACTCTGCCACAGTTACAGATGGAGTATGGATATTTATAAAATAAAACTAATATAATGGCATTTTTCTTTATCATCAGCACCAGATTCTTTTATCATTGAATTCACTTCCATTCTCTGGCCTGCCTATGACCTTATATGACCTGATGGCAGAAACAGACCATCTTTTTTTTGTTCTGGGTGTGGTCTCTTCCATGTTGGGTAGAACATCAGAACAAAGCAGGATGCACGTGCATGACCAAAACAGCAACTTTATGGGTTTTACACTCAGTGATGCTTCATATTAATTTCCTGTGATTTATGTCTTAATCCTTAATTGCTCCATTTTGCAATCAGGCACCAGCTGCAGATAATGCAGGTCACAGTCACTAGATTAGTCAGTCTCGCACCCCCGAGGCCATTCTGCACATTTGCCAACAACATTCAGAACAGCAGCCATAGGTCACCACAGGCAGACGGTTGGGTAAAGAAAGTTGGTTCAGAGCTGTGGTTCTCAGAGTGTGATCCCTGCTCTAGAGGCATCAGTCTCACTTGGGAATTTGTTAGAAATGCAAACTTTTTTTTTTTTTTAAGGAGGGCGCAGCTCGCATTGGCCCAGGTGGGGATCGAACCAGCAACCTTGGTGTCATCAGCGCCACGCTTTAGCCAATTGAGCTAACTGGACACCCCAGCAATGCACATTCTTAAGCCCCACCCCAGACTTAGTGACTCAGAAAGTGGAGATCATCAGTAACCTCAGTTTCAAGCAGCCCTCCAGGTGATTCTGATACACACTACAGTGTGAGAACCGTTGAATTAGAGTGATTCCCACAATGCTATGCTTCTTTTAAAATGTGTGATACATTGATTTTTATCACAAAGCTTCAAAGGACCCAAGATAATGCTCATATTACATTGCCTACTATACAGCTATGAAAAATTAGGGAAAATGAATGTTGGTTATTTATGGGTATTCTAAAGAGCATAATATTTTAAGACACAACCAACTTTATATTTGTGGGCATGGAGTTTGGGTTGAGAAAGGACTTGAATCCTTTTTTCCAAGACCCACAACCTGCTGAGGCAAAGCCTCTTGGGGAAACAGCTTCCCAGAGTCCCCAGAGATGAGGCTTCCACCTCCTGGCAAGAGAAGCTTGGAGACAAGGGCAGACGACCAGGACCTGGGACACGGGGCTGATCATCATGGTGAGGTATCTGTAGCACTGACTCAGTCTTTCATGTATTTATTCATTCATTTATCAAATGTTTAATAGAAAACCTGAGCTCCTTCATTCCTAGTAAAATTCCTCACCCTCGCAGAGTTGACTTCCTTGCTGAACCACACCAGAAAGAGTCAGAACTGACCCACCAAGGCAGGTTAACTCGGTGCATGCATGGTTAGCGGAGGTAGGACACCCACTGCCATCCCCACGCCTGTCCTTCCCTGGAATCCCCTGAAAGGGTGTAGATGCCAGCCTCCAACATGGAATTTGGCATTCCTAATGTTTACTGGTGTGCGTTTAGAGAATTAATTTACCTAATATTTAACTGCTATGAATGAATTCAAGAATAAATGAATGAAAAAAAACAATCTTGGCTAAATGGCACTTTTCTTTGCTTAGCTTTTGAAAAGAGTGAAATAAGTGACAATCAAAGGTTATTCTCCAACTAGAATACAGTGTTAGGATTTTATGTTGCTGATACAAGATACGTAAATCTTGTACATCAAGCAAGTAGGTGGCAAGGCTGACATTCTATTAAGCAAGCTGAAAAGTGCCCAAAACTCTCTGCTCTGAGAGAAGGTAGACTGCAAAATACCTGAGCCAAAGCCAGAATTTTCCCTCAAGAAACACCTTTGCCTCCATTTTAGGTCCCTGAAGGCACATACAAATCTTCAGAATTGCATGGGACTTGTCTTCCTAGCAATAGTGCTTGGCAAGAGCCTAGTGTACATAAGCTTGACCTGGAAAATTTTTAAAGCAGGTATCATCAATTTTGCCACTCAGCCATAGAAAAAGTCCAGTAATGTTCCTGTGGAACATTTGATTCTGAACAGCATAACTTCCTGACATGCCTGCCAGAGTGAATTAGTTGCACATTGTACATCCAGGCATCTGCATAACTTGACCTGCTGTATGGCGCTATTTGAATTCTCACTAATGACCACAGAAGGCAGCAATTGAAAATTGAGCCATTCTTTCTGGCAGAAGTTAAGATAGCAGGAACAATTGCTTATAGAGACCACCCATGATACATGCTATTAAAACTATAACGTAAGCATACAGAGACATATCTGTAGGATTTGCTACGGCCAAAGGGCTAGCATTCCAGTAACAAAAAAGTGGCTTTCTTGAGATTACTGTAAAACGATATAATATAAATTATTGAAAAGGGTAATAAAAGGAGGGTATGTAAAGTCTTTAATAGTTAGGGATCTATATTAAGCCCCACGAAGACCAACAGTAAGTACTGGTTTGCAGGGCAATGAGATTTCCCCTTTTCCTTCAGTGGGAGGGGCTAGCCTCAAATTCAATTTCCCACTAGAGTGGTGGCCCCCAGCCAAAGCCTTCAGGTTCTGGGCAGCTATCACCTATGTGCAGGCTTTGTGCCAAGGCACATTTATCCCTGAGCAACACAAGACGCTCTCATCCTTGCCACATAAAACAAGAGGACAAGAGATGTCACTGTCCTCCAGTGGGTATACAGTCTTGACGTGGAGTCAGCCACACCCCAGCCCAAATGTGCCTCTGTGCAAACACTGAGCCTGGCAGCCTGGTGTGTGCTCAGGAGTGGTGCATCCTGGTGTTTACATCAAGCCCATTGCAAGACAAGGCCTTACAGGTCATAAAATAAAAAATTGATTAAATCTCAGACAATGCTGTAACAATCATTTTCTTGGACAAAACACCAAAGGCTGGAGGGGTACAAAGCTCTATAATTCATCTCTGATACATTTTCCTATAGATTATTATTAATCCACAGTTTTCCTTATTTCTCCCTACCCCTTTAGGGGGGAAAGGGAATTCATTGTTTTGTTCATAAAAAATGTGTTTTCAGTTGTTTTAAATACTTGCTTGATTTGGGTCCATCTTTTTTGTCCATTTGTTTATTCACATTAAGTTTTGAATAGGAATAAAATTCAAAAGTTATGAAACAATGTATTTAAATAAAGGTTTCCTTCTTCTCCTCTTCTCCCAAATACCCAGTTCAGATCTCCAGAAGTATCCATCATTATCAGTTTCCTTATGTATCCTTAAGATTTTCTATGCACATATGCTTTTTTAAAAACAAAAATAGCAGAGCATACATATTTTTTGCATCTTGATTCTTTTCACTCGATAATATATCTTGACAATCACTTCATATTAGTGCAAACAAATCTGCTTCCTTTATTTTAAGTTACATAGTACTCATCTCATGGCTGGACTATAACTTAATCAGCCCCTATTGGTGGACATTTAGGTTGTTTCCTTTGTGGTTATATACCAAGCTGAAATTAATATCCTTATATGTTTTTGCCTGCATGTGAGAGTATATCCAAAAGGTAAATTCCTAGAAGTGGAATCTCTAATGAAAGGATATACATGTGTTTAATTTTAATAACTGTTGCCTGATGGTCTCCCAGAGAGGGCCGTGGTCATTTACTGACCCACTATCAATGTATTTGAGTGCCTGTTTCTCCCCACTATGACCAAGTGCATGTCAAACTTTTTTATCTTTGCTAATTCGATCGGTGAAAATTTTTTTATCTTTATACTTCAAATGAAAAATGTATTCCTCTTTTCCTATTTTTATACCTCTTATTTCTGTACTGTGTTGCACTAGCTACTACCTCCAGAACAACACTAAACAATCCTGGTGCATATGGAAATCCCTGTTTTGTTCCTGACTTTCATGGGGAAGGGGCATGATGCTTCCCATTAAGCATAATTTTTATCTGTGGGGTTGAGATATAGGTACTTGCCATGTTAAGGAGGTATCCATCCACTTCGGTGTTATTGGGAGGTTTATTTTTATTTATATATGTTATCAAGAATGAAGTTTGAATTTTTTCGAATGCTTTTCACCATCTAATTACACTCTTTTTAATCCTTCTTACAAACAAAGCAGATCCTATCATTTCTGTCGTTGGCTCCACACTCACACACAGTGCTGGATGCTGCAGGGCTCCACCCAGCTCCCATCACCCACCTTGTGGGGGCTAAAGGCTCACATGGCGTCCCTCCCCAGGAGTTTTTCTAGGTCACAGGGACTGCCCAGCCCTAGCCCAAGGTTATATCCTGACTAGCTGACACATGGGCTCAAAAGGGCCCCATGGCCTTAATTTGGGGATGACTTTGAAGGTCTGTCCGAATTCCAGAGCTCCTTATAGACGAGGCTGGGGCCTCAGGTTGCAACCACATTGAGTCAGCTTCTCCCTGTGTCCCAGTCCTGTCTCCCTCACTTCCTTATAGGTGTATCTTTTGAGAGTACGTCTTAATAAACCTTCTGCAAGTGACTCTTTGTCTCACAGTCTGTTTCCGGGGATCCCAATCTGACCCAGAGGAGGCTGTGAACCCCTCTGTGATAAATGTTTTCCACCTGTCCCTCTGGATCTTCACTCTTTCCCACCTGGCTTGCTGTCCCACCAGCCTCACTTGTGTGAACTAAACTAACAGGGCTCTTGTGCCCTCTGGCTCTCTGTTGGATTTAGTCAGTGGAATGCCACAGAAGAAGATCCAAGGGAGGGAGGAGAGTAAGGTTGGATATTTATTCCCTGACTCGGATTGGCTGGGTCATTTGATCAATTGACGGTCAATGTTGCTTTCAAATTGCCTGCTCTATATGACTTTGTTCTTCCATATTCCGGCAACATCTGCCTCCTTTTGTCCCTCAAACCTAGAGATGGAGAAAACTCTATTGCTGCTATCACTTGTGGTTCTCCAGCACCAGCTACACCTCTTTAACTTGTCTCCCTTGTAAATAAATCCTCAAATTATCCACATTGGATTGTATCACGTATTTCCTTTTGGGATCAAGATTAATCTACACCCATCAGGTGTAAGGAACAAGCTGGATTCCCCCATGGCTTCCTGCCTATACTGGCAAGATTTTAGCACAGGACAAAGGAAGAGGATGAAAGAAAATAATAATAATAGTAGCTAACATTACTGAGTGCTTGTTATGTCCCAGGCACATCAAATAAAAAAGAAATCCAGACTTAGGTAAGGGGAGACTTCATTTGAAAGGATTATTGCAAGGAATGGGGTGGGAGGGGAAGGGATTATCCACAGTAGGAGAAAGGTCTAGTGCAATTGGGAGAATTGTTTGACAATAAGATCTGCAAGTGTCTCAAGCGTTAGGCGAAACGAGTGTTTCTTTTAGAGAGGGGTAAACAGGCTAGGAAGAATCTGAAGTGGGAAAGTGGTATGAAAGGGTAGGGTGGCTGATCTGATAGATCAGAGAATGTTTTATTCTGAGGTCAACCTATTTCCAGGAAGGATGTTCAGGCTGAAGATGGGACAAAGTTTAGGGGCCTGAGAGGAGAGAATCTTAACCAAAGTTCAGTTAACAAGTGTTTTGTTCTGATTGATTACTGAGGACAAAACAGTTCAGCTAATTTTTTACGAGGCAAAGAATGAGAATTTACAGGGTCTGTGCCTGGCTTTTATTGTAGGTAAACGAGGGAGCAAATCTTATGTAAGTCCTATGAGTTAAGGATGGTTCTTGGCAAGAACCATTTTCCAGAACACAGAGACTCAGGGGATTTCTTTAACCATTGCTGTTTTCCAGGACCATGGGGTTCAGGTAAAATTCAACACTGTCAGCACTAATCTAAGAGTTTTACATGCGTTGTCTTACTTACCCCTCTCCACATCTCTATTTGCGTAAGTATAGTAAAGTGGTTACGAGGGTACCAAGAAGACAAACTTGGGCAAGTTATTTAACTTCAGTTTCCTCTCTGTAAAAGGAGACTAATCAGCTCTAACCCCATAGGGTTGCTGCGAGGGTTAAACAAATCCATACACACAAAGCACTTATGTACAAACAGCTCCTGGTGTATAGTGAGTATTCAACTGATGTTAACCATTATTACTATTATTATTCCCACTTTGTAAATCAGGGAGGGTAATTTACTCAGGTCAGTAACGACTAAAACCCACCCAGACTGCATGCTTTTATCGTCTCTCTACTGCATGCCCAAGTGGGGGGGAAAGGGATAAAGTGAAAGAAATATTAGACAAAGCCAAGATAGATTTTCCAGTTACTGCCTACAATTCAAGAAACAGAGGAAGGAACTGAATCACTTTATTTTTCTCTAACCTGAGGAATTTTTGAGGCGGTAGCTGAAAGAAAACATTCTTACCTCCTAGAATTATTGTCTTGCTGCCAGCAGAGTCTGCGGTCACCCATCCCTGTTTGGCACTGGGGCAGCAGCCAAAGGTCCCTACCTCCTTCCCAATTTATCAAGCCCTCCAGTCTCCCCATTCTATTCTGGGCGGTCCTTTATTTCTAGATGGAACAACACTGTAAAATTCTGCAAAACTGTTGTGATTTATTTTCTGACAGACCAGTTAGCAAGAGCTCTCTAAACACATTATTGTGGTGGTCTTTCTGTTGTTATTACCATATTACTAACCTTTAGCAATTTTGTTTCTTTTCTGCTGCTCTACCTTATTTTCTAGGGAGAAGAAGATAGTAGAAATATCGAACATCCTTCTCCCTCCTCCTCAATCTCATCAAGTTCTGCAAAATCTAGAGCCTAAAAAATTACCACTTGGCTGTCTTAACCTAAAAATAAAAGGCCAAAATGAGAGGCAACACGCATTTATTTGAGATCAAAAAAGAATAGCTATTTGAGGAGCACTGATTCAGGAAGAAACCCAAATAGTGTCCCATTAGGAGACAAAGGCAAGAAGTATTTATGAGAAAGGGAAGGGAAACAATTACATCAATAGAAGGAAGGCATTTCTATAGGTGCAGATAAGCTAGCATAGTGACGCTAATTCTAAAGAATGTTTTTAATTTTCAGTTTTTAATGTTTCGTCCAATAGTCATCAGTCCTGTAGTCATAATATGTGCTTTCTTATTATCATTGCGAACAGTTATTTGGAGCAAATGCTGCCTTAGGCCCAGTTGAAAGGTTATTTTTCCCTGTTTTAACATTTCAAAGATTTGAGGCATAAGACGTGCAAGGCAGTTTCTCTGGGATGGCAGTTCCTAGTCCATGTTATTTATTTACTTATTTATTTTTAACTTTATTAAATTTATTGAGGTGTCATTGGTTAATAAAATTGTATGAGTTTCAAGTGTATAATTCTATAATACATCCTCTGTATATTGCATTGTGTGTTCACCACCCAAAGTCAAATTTACTTCCGTCACGGTATATTTGATCCCTTCACTCTTGTCCACCTCCCTCCCTACCCGCCTTTCCCTCTGGTAAGCACCATACTGTTGTCTGTGTCTATGATTTTTGTTTGTTTGTTCATTTGCTGCTTTCAGTTTTATATCCCGCATGAGTGAAAGCATATGGTTCTTGACTTTTTCCAACTGACATTTCATTTAGCATGATAATCTTAAGATCCATCCACGTTGTTGCAAATGTCAGTATTTCATTTTTTCTTATAGCAGAGTAATATTCCATTGTATATATATACCACATTTTCTTTATCCAATCATCTATCAGAGGACACTTTTGTTGTTTCCATGTTTTGGCCAGCATGAATAATGCTGCAATACACAAAGGGGTACGTGTATCTTCACAAATAAATGTTTTCAAATATTTCAGCTTACTCCATTTTAAAGTGGTTCTGTTTATATTATTTTTCACAGTTGGATATTGATAACAATACGGAATTATTGTTAACTTTTGTAGGCGTGATCGGTTCCTTATGTATTTTATTTGATACCTAAAGCCAATTGTTTTTAAATACCTAATTCTCTATACAACAAAATTATTTTTGGTAATAATCATGAAATCAAATTGAAAATTATGGCCAGAAATTTTATTTTATTTAACTTTGTATATATAATACATGCTAGTAAAAGAAATAGAGATCACATATAAAAAAGAAAAAAAATGTAATGAACTAATTCTATTTAATTATATTAAGGGAAAATATTAGACATACATCTTGGTCTTTTAAAGTAATGAATAATAACATTAGAGTTTAATTGTAATTAAATAAAAAGAATCCTAACTAAAGTAAAGGTATTCAAGTTAACTGAGATATTTCACATATGAAAAAATACTTGTTAGCCTTCTGCTCAGGAATTCCAGCCTGCTCCAAGTGTTTGTCCCAAACCTTTTATGAAATCAAGTTTTTATGAAACCAGGCCTGGCCCACATCTGAATTCTGTCCACAAAACTAAAAGCTGTTTAGATATTAGAAAATGTTGAAAAATAACCAAACAAAAATATTTCACCTTACAATTCTAACTGTTTTACCATTAAAAATTTTAAACCCAAGTGATTCAAGTTCTCTTTATCTTTATAATCACTATGCCATCATTGTTCATTTCAAATCTACTGTTTAGATGCAGGAATATTAGTACCACAGGGGTTTCAGACACAAACTGTCTCCCTTACTCTCATCCCACCCAGTCTAGGTCGACAATTCCAAACCATTAGGAATTTATTTTCAAAACAAATGCTTGTAGTTCAGTCTCAACATGCCAGGGGCCAATTGTATAACTGGGAATTCTTTAACTGCCATTAGAATTGTTGGTGTAAGAACCGTCCAAACCTGTAGAGACTTTTTATAAGTTTATTTGAGCCAAACTGATGACATTGCCAGGAAGAAAGATCTCAAATTCTCTGGAGAATGATAGTTTTGCAGTTTCTTTTATGCATTTGAAATTAAAGAGGGAAGTAAGGAAGAATAGAAAGGAGAACACAAGTCAGGGAAACTACTATGATTGGATTACAGAATAGTTAACAGGATTCTGTGCTCTCTTAAAGGTGGTTACGCTTCCAAAGGGTCTGAAAAAGAGGTATTTCAAAAGTGTGTTAAGCTAGATACACAAAAACAATGGACAGGGCGTGCTTAAAATGAAGATAAACCTTTTATAGGCTTGGGGCGTGTCTACCCTCCATGACCTGCCCAGTTAGGAATTTACGATCAGATCACCCTGTGAGGTTACTTTTGGTTAGATTTATTACAGAACCCTTTTATTTGTTCAGAGAATACAATGTATATTTTAAAATAAGTAATAAAAAGTGCTATTTTGAATCTTATATATATTATTCAACTGTATGCAGGATTTGTTTACAGCTAAACAAAAAAAAGTTTTTCAGGGAGAATTATTTTATCACTGACATTGTTTAGAATTGTCAGTGCACTGTCAGATTTTATTATGGATTTCTGATTCTTTACAAACAATGCACCCCATGATTGCCTGTACCCAGGAATGACCACTTCCACTCTTCTCTCTTAGCATGAGCTGGTATATGATTGAATATGTGATTCAGACACTGGTATATGACCACCATTATCATTGGGTACTACACACTGAAGTATTTAAGGATGAAGTTTCACAATGTCTACAACTTAATTTCAGATGGCTAAGATACACACACCCACATACACAGCTCATATATAGAGAATAATGAAAATATGGTGAAATGTTAACAATTATTTAATATAGGTGGGGATCACTGTACTATTCTTTAAATCATTTATAATTTTTCATAGTGAAAAACTGTAAAAAAGTACTACTACCTTTACCCATTGGCAAATACGGCAAGATAAAAAATGTATATATTATACACGTTTATATTTTCAGTTATGTATGATGTCAGTTTTTTATCACCAATTTTCTAACATATAAATATTTGTAATCAAATGATAAAGTGTGAATTCTTAAAGAATTGTCATTTTCTAATTTTCTGAAATTAGTTAGAGATAATCTACAGTTTCTGATATAAAGACTGATTATATTAAAACAATATTGTGCATAAAAGTACAGCAATGCCATTTTCTCAGTTTGAATAGGGTCCCAGTTGGTTGAGTAGGGTACTGCCTATAGTTTCAAAGCTTAAAAAAGACTTTTAAAAATATATCTAATTTGCCTCAGTAACAATTTTTAAAAACTCAGTTCATAAGTTTTCCATTTGATTATATCCGTTTTACATGGTAGTATAAAATTAGTTTGTTGTATTAATTTGAAAATCGATTGAACTTCATTGTGTTTTTTTCCAGTTCTAGTTTTTTGGTTTTTGGTTGTTGTTTTTTTAATTAAAACATTACTTCTTAGACCAGTTTTAGGTTCACAGCAAAATTAAGCTGAAAGTACAGCGAGATCCCATATACCCCTTCCACTGGATACCCACATTCTCCCCCACCATCAACATCCTGCGTCAGTATATGGTACATTTCTTAAAATCCATGAGTCAACATTACACATAATTGTCAACCAAAGTCCATAAGACACACTAGGGTTCACTCTTGAAGTTGTGCATTCTATGGTTTTTGACAAATGTAAAATGACATGTACTCACCATTTCATATCATACAAAATTGTTTTGAACGTAACTTTTTAAAAATTGAAATGTTTTCAGAATATTTTTTAGGAAGAGTTAAGTTCTAGAATTTAAAATATCAGTAATTCATACTATTTTACTAGAACTTCTAATTGTCAGTAAGTCCTATTATAATGTACTTCTGTTATACTCCTTATTTTTGGTATAACTATTAATATTAGCACCATAAATCTTTGAAACTTCTCATTCTTGTATACTTAGAAGTTTTCACTAAAATATTATCTGTTTCCATTTAATTCATTGCTTTCAAGTGAATAACTTAGTTGCCTCCTATCAAATAAAAAACAAATTCTGATTTAGGTAAGACTTTTTTTGAAAGGATGAATGCTGAGGGGGGAGGGGGGGCATGGAAGGAAGGACTACTGTAATAAGAACAACTCTCCAGCTGTAGATCTGCAAGTGTCGCAAAGGTTAGGGAAAAAGCTTTTTCTTTTTATAGGGTGGGGGTGTCATGACTGGATAGTACCTCAAAGAATGTTTTGCCCTGAGGGCAACCTGTTTTCAGTGAGGTCCTTAAGGTGGGGCATATGCTGGCTCAGATTGAGTGTGGGTAAAAGTTTAGGGGCCTGGAAGAGAGAAACTTAAGTTTGATTAACAAGCACTTTCTTTCCAATTCCATAGGCACAGTCTAGCTAGTCATTTGAGACAGAGAATGGCAATTTGGAAGGTCTGTGTCTGGCCTTATAATAGGTAAATAAGGAAGGCATCTGTGAGTTGTATCTAAGTCATATGGGGAAGTGTGCTTCTTTGCAACAAGCCGATTTCTGGGCCATAAAGAGTGCAGGGATTTCTTAACCTTAACCTGTTTTACAGAATCACTGGGTTTATAGAATATTAAACATTGTCAGTCCCCCATTTTGTTCAAGAAGAATCAAATCATTTGCAACTGAACAATTCAAAGGGATCATAAATCTCCTGCGAAATTAGTTGAACCATCTATTAAGAGGTGGTGGCAAAGGTCAGTTGTTTTGTGGTCAGGCATCTTAAAAGAGATGCCTAAAATGAAAACAAGAAATACTAATATAAAAGGTTCTGTCAAGTCTAAGAGGTTGGTAGATGAAAATCTCAATTATGCAGCCCTGTTGGCTGAATTCCTGGAAGCCAAGGTGTAGGCGTCCTGGCAATGTTGTCCACAGTCATAGTTGTCTCCCCTATAAGGGCTGCATGACCTGAGCATTTTTGCAGACTTCCTTAGTGGCCCAGACAATAAGTGGCTTGTGGAGATAGAAATCTAGCCCACGCATAGACATGCACAGACGGATGAGTCCTTTGAAGTACATATCAAGTTGTGGAGCTTCAATTCTCAGTGCTCCTACAGATCCTGGGTGAAAAGGTCAGCTATACGGCAACCTAGAGTTTGAATAAGGAGCTGAGCTGTAAGGTTTTAATTCTCAGCAACACCAAGTCAAGGTAGAGGAAGAAAAATTGGAAACACTGGTTTGGAGGATTGTGTCCAGACATTGAAGAACAATGGAAGAACTGAACATTTGGTAATAGTTGGCAATGAACGAAAGATGGCAGGATCCAGTCCAATTTACAGGTAAGCAACATGTTTTGAATATATTTTTTCATATCCATCAGTTACCTACAATTAATAAAAAGGTGCAATCGAGCTCAAAGGCTATGAATACGAGAATCTGAAAACGTACAGTAGTATGTTCTAGTTTTCTAATGAAACACAAAACTTCTCTCAACAGTCACCCCACAATAAAGGGTAATCCCAAAGAAAGACTATTTTCTTATCATAAAATAGGGCTAATCTCATTAGAGTTGGCTTTATTGCTTACATAATAATAGGAAGAATGATAATTTACCATAAGAGGCCTTTTTAAGTTTGCTTTGCTGGAAGTTTTCATAAGGAATCTCAGATTGGACTTTTAAAAGCCAGGCCAAGAACTCACTACCAGATTTTACCTGTAGTACCTCTAGATTCAGGTGAACTCTTCTCTTTCTAAGGTTCCCCCAAAATATCATCAGGCTCCTGGGCTTGCCAGAAGGTGACGTTCCTTATTCTGTGAGGCTGGAGTTCCGTAAGCCAGGTAGTAGGCTGCGTTTTCTCAAGAGGGCTTTGTAGGCATTAGCTCCATAAAATTAATCTTAGGTCCTATAAATGTTAGGTCATATCTGATTCTATGACCATCATTTTCAAATATGACATTCCAGTCAAATTCTTGAATATATAACTCATAGTTCCATTTATGTACTGTTGATAAAAGGGATGACTTCTTATTTAACCTATGCAAATAATTATAATGTGATGAAAATAAGAATACTCAATAAGAATTTCTGAATTCTGGAGAGATCAGGCAGAGAAAATGATAAATGGTTTATTTCTTTTTACAAAAGCATAATCTACTCAACTGTTACTGTAAGAGAAATGATAAGGGGTTCTTTATAGCCAAAACACAGAACAGCATCCACAATATTCCAAACAAAACCCATAATCATTCTTCCTCAGTTCATTCAGTCCTATGCAATTAATCTTTATTCTACTCAATCTTAGGTTAGCAGTTTCATGAACCCATCAGCTTCTCCACTAAAGTTCTTGAAATCCTGACTCAGTCTAGTGGTATGGTCTCAAAGTTATTAAGCAACACCATCAGAAGCCTATACTCCCAAGTACCTGGAAAAGTCCTTTCCATGGGTTTCTGTGACGGTCCCTTTTTGTTGAAGATGAGTGGGTGCTCTTATGAATTTTCTCTTATTTCTCACCTTTAAGTTCACACTTTTCTACACTCCAAATAAAAAACTGTTGGCAAATATTTTTCGCAAAACCTCAGTTTTCCCTCCTATCTTTCTTCCCCATGTGTCTCCTTTACTACTCACATAGTACACTTCACTCTGACACTTCTGGTCACCAAATGTGTGTTTGTGTGTGGGGGTGAGGGGGTCTCCACACTAAGCAAATCTGTGGTACCAGCTGGATGGCCTACAGTTTAACTCAATTCTGACACTATCTACCTGGAGATCATGTCCCACAGGTTAAGGGCTCAGTCCTACAAGAGTGCTCCCCACCCCACCTCAGATGTCAATCACAGTAGGTTCCTAAGATACCTACAACTTCTGTCTGATTTGGCTACAAGTTGAAGGTTCCCACAACTGCCTCCTCAGGTCCATCAATTTGCTAAAGTGACTCACAGAAATCAGGGAAAACACTTCACACTTAGTTTATTAAAGGATATGATAAAGGATACAGATGAGCAGCCAGATGAAGACACACATGGGGCGAGGTCTGCCAGGGTCCTATGCACAGGAGCTTCTGTCCCCAAGGAGGTGGGGTGGGTCACCCTCCCCATGTGGATGTGTTCACCAGCCTGGAAGCTCGCTGAACCCCACACTACTGGGACTTTATGGAGGCTTTCTTATGTAGGCATGACCAGTCATAACTCATTTCTAGCCCGTCCCTTCTGGAGGATGATGAATGGGGCTGAAACTTCCACCCTCTAATCATGCCTTGGTCTTTCTGGTGACCAGCCCCATCCAATAGGCATCCAGGAGCCCACCCAGAGTAGCCTCCCTAGAAAAGATGCTCTTAGTGCTCTTATCACTTAGGAATGTACAAGGGTTTCAGGAGCTCTGTGCCAGGAAGCAGCGACAGAGACCAATATATATGTATATGTTTCTACACAGCAAGCAACTTCAGTCTACCTTCCAAGTGGGAAAGGAGGCGACAAGAAGGTATAAGCATGAAAAGTATTAAAACATACCCTACACCAAGATACAGTAGGTCAATGGTGTTAGGAGAGATGGGCTTGCTATCATCAGGTGTATTACAGGTTTACTGTACTTTTCTAATATGATAGACTTGGAAATGAAAGTCTATTGTTCTTCCTTTAAAAAAGTTTAGTAATAAAAAATTCTGAATTCCTAAGATTCAATTTTGTGCTATTAATTTTTAAATGTCTCAAACGAGAGTTTTCTGACTAATCTTTTAAGATTCAAATACATGGCAAGGAGTAAGAAAAAAGAACACATGTAAATAAAGCAGTGTCATTTTCAGGAGGTTGAGTGCTGTAGTCTATCATTCAGGGATCTTGGATCTTATGTTAAATCTAACTACAAAGACAGGCCTATACGAAACCTAAACAAATTGAGTCTAAATCAGTGGGAAGTTAAGTGATAAATCCTTGCAAGTTTGCTGAGTTAACAAAGGGAGAGAGAATTTCCTGGCATCATGCCACAAAAAATTGATTCAGCATTTAAAAAAATTTATCCCCACATCCTTATTATTTCTATCAACTATACGGTACATTATTTAAAAAAGAATGTTATTTTTGTTCAAGGTATTTTCCTAAAAAATTTTAGTGCTCAAAAAATGTTAGTGTTAGTATGCCATGTATGTTTTTTCCCCCAATATCAGCATAGAGGCTGGATACATATAGAGGTTCCTGAAACCAAAATAATAATAATAAAGAAATACTTTAGTTATCAGTGTGTTGAAAGAAGATTTGGTTTTAATAAAGCTGAAATTATATCTTCTAACAGGATTTTTTTTTTTTTTTTTTTTTTTACTGGTCAGTTATACGAAAGATAGCATGCTCAGTTTGGTATACCACATTTTCAAAACAATACCAATAAAGAAAAATGTTACCTAAAGCAGTGTTTACCAAAGTGAATACTGGCAAACATAATTCTACAAAACCTTCTCTCAGGAGTCCCAGGATCAAATAGGATTAGAAAACCCTAAATACTTTATATTTCTCCTAGAGCTTCACAATGCACTTTGTATATTAAAGTCTCTGAGAAGTCCTATAAAGTACAGAAACTTCTTTCATTTTGTTTCACACACAGTTTTCCAAAGGTAGTTTTTCTTTTTCTTTTGTCATAACAATGATTATCCTGTTCACCCAAATTTTGAAAAAAATCGCCTTCGGAAGCACTAATCCAGAGTGACCAGGATGCTGAGATGTCTGGCAAGTGATGGAACTGAGACTGGGGAAAGAAGGTGGAGCTCAGACTCACATGACCTGCTTTCGAAAGCCACCTCAGCCACATAGAACCTGCATGACCTCTTCCACCTGTAAAATCGTTAGGGAAATACTGATCTCTTAATGTTTTTGTAAAGATTAGCAATAGGGTGCACAAAACGTGTAGCTCAGTGTCTGGTTCATAGCGGTCAATGAAATGTTATGCATATCCCTTTATTATTATTAATTTCACCAGGATAAAAGAAAGATGGAAGAAAGAGGAAGGATAATATTTGGAGAGTTTTTCATATAGACGAGGGAATAGACTATTATAAGCCTGTCCAAATGGCAGAAAATGAATCAATGGGCAGAAGTCACAAAAAAACATATCTCTGCCACTAGGAAAAAGTGCTCTATGATTGAGCAGGCAAAGAGTAGAGAAGTTGCTTGATTAAACACTGAACTCCTTAAATGACAGAGGGCACCATAGATCTCTGCTGCTGTTAGGTGGCCCTCTCCACACAACCTTACTCTGTCTCTGGTTCTAGGAAGTAATCCTTCCCGTTGCTGTCTGAGATGGCTCTGCTGGCAGCTATGCCTTGTTCCTACTTTCTTCATTAAACTCTCTGAATTATCACAGCTCGAACGAGCAGTCTTTTATTAGTCTAACTAATAAAACAATCATCTCTAATGCTGAGTATCATTAAGGGTTTGGGTTATGATTCTCGACCAGTTTGATTCTTTACCAGTGGGATGTTGGGTTGAGTTGAACATCTGTTGGGCATAGAAGAGAGTGCAAAAATAAAGGTGAGGCCTAATGTATATACGTCTAGCACAAAGCCTGATCTACTCTTGCTGCAACATGGACAAATTTGGTCTCTTGAGTGTATGAGTGAGCACACACAGAACAATAAATTGTCCTCCTCATACAGCAGCACACGGCTGAAGGGCGACCAGGGGAGTGGCGTGTTTACTATGGATGCTTTTATGGACAAGGCTATGCTGTGGCAGTGATGGGTTATAACTATCGCGGGTTTGCTTAGTGTTCAATTTTTTAACTTCGTCAAACATACTACCAAAGTTATAATATTTGAAATAGTGTCTTGAACTCAAAACATCAAGAATCTCTATGCTTTGTGTTTAAGGCTTGGATAATACTTATTGCTTAAAGTCTTAGAAATTAGGGTTAAAATGCAAATTTATTTGAAAGAAGTAATGCTGATGGGTTACATGCCTAAAGCAGTGGTTCTCAAATCTAATAAGAGTACATAAGAATCACTTCAGAAGCTTGTTAAAAATATAGATTCCTTGTTTAAAATAAAGTACTCCAAATATGTTTTTTTCCCATTGAGATGTGACTTGCATGTTAAATAAACTCTCCCAGAGAATTCTGATACAGACCATGTGCACAACTAAGACCCAAACTTAGCAACTTAAAGCAACATTATGTTTATTATCTCACATGGTTTCTGAGGGTCAAGTATCCCAAAGTGACTTAGCTGGATGCCCAGGGTCTCTCGTGAGGTTGTAGTTAAGCTGTTAGCAGAGGCTGTGGTCACCTCAAGGCTTAGCTAGGCTGGAGAATCTGATTTCCAAGTTCTCTCACATGGTTGTTGGCCAGAGGCTTCAGTTCCCCATCATGAGGACCTCTCCATACGGCTGCTCACAGCCTAACAACTGACTTCCCCAGAGTGAGTGACCAAAGATGGAGATGACGAGAGAGAGAGAGAGAGAGAGAGAGAGAGAGAGAGAGAGAGAGCCCAAGAGGGAACCCTCAGTGTTTAACAAGCTAATTTTGGAAGGGACATATCGTGACTTTTGCCATATTCTACAGGTCACACAGAACAATCCTCATACCATGTGGGAGGGGACTAGACAGGGTGAGAATACCAGGAAGTGGAGATCATTGGGGACCATCATAGAAGCTGGCTACCACACTACATTTTGAGTAATTCTGGCAAAAACGATCAGCTCATACTAAGAGCTGCATCTTTCTGCAGATTCAGATAGAGAGAACAGATGGTCCAGTAAGGAAACAGAAAAGAGATCCTGACAACCCAGTACCAGGCTGGCCTCTGCAGACCTAGACTCCAGACTGGCTACTGCAGACCCAGGCTCCAGGCCAGCCAAGCAGAATGCTAAAGGTCAAGCACCATGCTTCATGCTGATGCCAGTATCTCATCTCCTGGTGGCGTGGGCCCGTGTTTCATCTCTCATTTTCCTGTCCTGAGTTTCTGGTCCCAGGTCTGACCTTGCTGACCTGGACTTGCGGCTGTGACCTGAAGAACACTCCATCATCTCTCTCTCCTGCTCTTGCCCCACGTTCCCAGAACTGATCTCTCTGGACCTGACCTCTGTCCTGCCTGCCTGGGGGCCCTGCTGCTGATACTTCCACCTGGTCTCGCTGAAACGTCCCTGCCCCTCGCCTCACACACTCTGGCCTGGCCTGACACAATTTATTTTGATGTAGAATATCCACTGCTTCCCTCAGCCTCTCTTTTGGTGCAAAATTGAATGCAATCAGTCTCTATCATTAAATACACTCCATTTATAGATATCATTTAAACATTTAATTGTCTATGTGCTCTCTGTGTATTTAAAAATATTTTCTGTCCGATGTTTATTATTCTATTCATCTGCTCATGAGTTTGTTCCTTCACTTGATTCCAACTGATATCACGTGCACAGCATATTTTCCCTGCTTGAAACCTCCCATCTCTGTGCACACATGCTGTTCCTCTCCATCCAGAGTGGAATCTATTTTCTCTCTTTGAATCTGGCTGGCCTGTGACTTGCTCTGACCAATAGCATGCAGCAAAAGTGGCACCCTGCCAGTGGCAGGCCTAGGCAGCTTTGGATTTGGCTCTCCTGAGGGCCCCTAGCCACTATGTGAAAAAAGTCCAACCTCCCTGTTGGAACAAACAAGGCAGCTGAGGCACCAGACATGTGAGTCAAGTACTTGGATCCTCCAGCCCGAGTCAAGCTGTCCCAGCCAACATCACATGAAGCAGAGACCAGCAGGCCCCACCCAGCCCTGCCCACATTGCAAAACTGAAACAAAGAAAAGGCTTTGGTTGCTTTAAACCACTAATTTTTGGGGTAGTGTGCAATGCAGCAATATCTAACGTACATTAACAAATATGAAACAGCAAAACTAACAAATATGAAACTTGTACAGTAACATAAAAAGTACACTGAGGGCAGAAGAGACAACTTCTCCATCTATCACCTATTCTCAGGACGGAATAGTATTGAATTTGATAAAAAGGAAGTTACTGGTTTCAGTAAAGCAGGAGACTCGGAGTCCAGCTTATAGGGAATTAAGGAGAAGTGATTAGAGAAACAGTAAAAACATGCAGGTATGCAACAATTATTCAGAAATTAGAGTAACAGAGTGGTTTTCAACCCTGTCTATATCTTAGAATAGGCACTTAAGAATTCACACCTGCGGCACTTTTGAAAGTACAGATTCCTGGGTCCTATCTTTTAAGATTCTAATTTAAATAATGTTGGGTGGGGGTTGAGGATAGGGTTCTGACATGCTGCTAAGGCTTAAAACTGGATTGTGAATGAAGGTAAGCCTGTAGCTGATAGGTCCAATGGTGGCAAACAAAGGTTTTGGGAGGTTGGATTATATTGGAAATTTCAGGAAAAAGAGCAAGTGAAGAGAGTAGGGCTGTAGATTGGGACAGAAAGGAAATAATCAAGGGAACAGCAAAGTCAGGAGAGAAAAGCACCAAACACACAGGATGTACTGACTGGGTAGGTTTCTAGTGAACTTCCACATGCCACCTGAAGTCTGAAGTCTTAAGAATGAAACTATTACATGCGTTTAAAATAACATGAAAGAATGCAAGCAAATTGGAACATGGAATCTTTGGGGGTGGAGGTTTAGAAGGCACTTTTACTAACTTGATTTTTTTTCCCCCACAGTGAGAGGGTATTACTTTTAATAATCGAAAAACAACAACAAAAAAGATAAGAAAGCATCTGGGAGAATTTTTAAGTCAGTTAATTTTCAATAATCATTACATACTTATTAAATTTTTAAAAATATATTAAAACGTGTAACCCCAATATTGTTGGGTCTAAGGTAAATTGATATAATATTGGAATATGAACTTCAAGTTATAAAACTTTTCATATTTTGGCTTAATTCCACTTTAGGATTATACCTCAAGGAAATGACCAGAAAGAAAAGAAGTAGTTTGTACAAAGATGGTCATAGAAATGCTATTTATAATACTGGAAAGTTGGAAAAATCTCAAAAGTTCAACAATAGTGGTAAGGCTAAAGTAAACTGCAGTGCATTATCAAGATGGAAAACTATGGAACACTGATTAGTGTGGGACTAAGTAGATACACGGAAATGTTAACTGAAGTTAAATAAAAAGACAACAACAAAATCCCTATGTAGGGATGGCAACCATGTAAAACAGATATATGGATTAACAAGGATCAGAAAGGTGTAAATAGTTCTAACTTCATATCCTTTCTCCATAAAATTGATTAAAGTCTGGATTTTTAAATGGGGGGAACAGAAGCTAGGACTTACCTATAGAAGAATTAACTACCTACCGTGCTTCTTTTAACTTCCTGTGCCTGAGAATGCTAGTGTTCTCCCACTGTAGCAACAAGGCTTAACACCCACAAAAATAACTGGTCATATAAGTCTTGGGGGAGTAGTTTTTAATCAGTGACATCAAGTCAGTGTTTTGCAAAAATGGGTGCAGCAAAGGATATAGCAGAAAATAAGACAAATGCAGAAGACATTCTTTTCCTTTCCCTTTCATGGCAGTCAAGTGATGGCATATACTTATGTAGTTACTTTCATTAAAGAGAAGGAAAAGACCACTCAGAATGGAATATTTTAAATTCTTTAAAAATATGACCCATATCAAACATAACAAGGAACAGAGAAACTAATATAATAAACACCCATAAATTCAACACCCAGTTTTAGCCAATGTGAGTATCTGGAAATCCTTTACATATCCCTCCCCATTCCTATTCATCGCCCCCTCTCCTCAAAGGTAAAACTATTTGGATCTTGGTGTGTGCCCTACCCTTGCATTTTAAAATATTTTTGCCACATAAGTATAACTCTATAAATAATATAGAATGCCATTTTATTTTTTTAAATATTGAAATAGCATCATAATGTATATACCCTACTGTAATTTTTCATTTAACACTGCTTTTGAAATATATCCATGTTAATATGCTAGCTGTAATTTTGTTTTAATGATTACATGGTATTTTTAAAAATCATTAATTTTATTATGAAGTACTTTTTAAATTGAGAAAAACTAAAGTAATATCATAAACACTCATGTACTCAAGACCAAATTTCATCATATATTAGTATTGTACTATAATGCATATTAACTCAGATATTTTTTTAAAAAGCCAAAGTTTATAGATACATTTGTAGCCCCTTGAATCTCTTTCCCTGATCTTAATGCCCACCCTCCTTTCCTAGACATATCATGAATTTAGTGATAATTCCTATGAATATTTTAATACATTTCCTACATATTTAAGATCCACAAACAATATAGTTGTGTTTCTAGTTTATAGAAATTATATACATGCCTTTTTCTATATGTGATTTTTTTCACTTATCATGTTTCTGAAATTTAACCATGATGACAGGTGGTTAACTAGTTCTTGACAGATGTAGTATTAGTTTATTCATTTTTATTGCCGTATATTTTTTCATATCTCTATTACATGTTTATTGATTACTATGTGATGGATATTTAGACTATTCCAGTTTTTACTATTATAAATACCTGCAGCTGACCCTTGCACACCATGGGGATTAGGGGCATCGATCCCCACCACACAATTGAAATCCACGTATAACTTTTGATTCCCCAAAAAGGTAACTACAGTCCTCCCTCAGTATCTGAGGGGGACTAGTTCCAGGACCCCCCCACAGATACCAAAATCTGCAGATGCTCAATCCTTTATATAAAACGGGGTGGAACAATGCATAGTCAGCCCTCTACATCCACAGATGTGAAATGTGGCGATATGGAGGGCTGACTATTTATTTTTAAAAATCCACATATAAGTGGACCTGTGCAATTCAAACATGTGTCAACTGTATGACTCACTTGTGGCAGACATGGAGAGGCACAGCTCAAATCCTCCTTCAAGGAAGGGCAATGCCTGACTGTTGATCCTTAGATTGATGGAAGATGGAGGATTAGGTAAATGCTATGCCTACTGCATCCCAGTATAACACCAAAAATACAAATAAATTATAGAACCATCAACCTCAAGAATCATCTGAACACTAGCTAAACAGAAACCCTATAACTAAGGATATAAAGAAGAGGCCACATTGAGACTGGCAAGAGGCGGGGAGATGCAAAACTGGCTGACCCCAAACGTACAGAGAGAGGTTGAACACCACCCAGAGGGACACCTCAGAGGCAGAAGTCCCCCCTGAAAAGGGAGGGGCCCCCAGCCTCATGCCAGGATCCCCAGCCCAGGGGTCCTGTGCTGGGAAGAGGAGTCGCCATGCATCTGAAAGTGAAAAGCAATGAGGACTCTGTCTGCCCTTCCCAGTGGAGCAAAAGGTAGCTGGAAACATACATGCCCTCGTGTAGAGCCAGTACAAGGACTTGCTCACTTGCGGGCACTCACCTGGTCTCTGGCAGAGGGGTGGCACCTTGAGAGGCCTGGGGACATGCAGAGAAGATCTGAGTTGTGTGGCTTCGGGGTGGGAGCTAGAGGGATAGGAGCCATTGTTATCTCTGTGTGGAGCCTGCACAGTTGTGGCTTACATGACAGCAGCATCTTTTCAGGGTTAAGCCCTCCCCCAAAGGGCCAAATCTGGGACCATACTGGTCTGGTGGGATCCGCACGTGTGCACTGCCTTTGTTGTGCTCTGGGTCACTGCCCTCCGCACAGCTGGTGCTACATTGTCTGGGAAACTCTTGACTGCTGGGCTACTGTCCCTGCCCCATAGGCTGTGGAAACCTGTTTAAAGTAGGCAGAGAGCCTATGGCAGCCCAGGGAAACGTCTGCTGGTGGGCAGTAATCCAAGACCTGTGCCACAGCATAGACAGGTGGCGGTGGATGCCTGCGGTAGCTGGCCGTGGCGTTCTCGGGGCATTTTTGTGGGGTGGTTGTGGGGTACTAGTGTGGGAGCCGAGACTGTATTGATTTTGTAGAAAACACCAACCACACCCCCTAGCTACATGGAACCCTGCCCCGCCCACCTTGAGCTGTGTTGCCAGGGACACTCTGGGCACCTGGGTGGCTGCCCTGCCCCACGAGTGGCGGAGGCCTTTTACAGCAGCAGACGGCCCATGATGGCCCAGGGAAATTTTGATGTTAGCCCATGACCCAAAAGCTGAGCCACAGCCACTCTTGGGCAACTCTCAGTGATTTGTGATCTGAGGCAAGTGGTGGCTGGCTGCAGTGTTCTCGGGCACTGTGCAAAGTAGTCACAAGCCGGGCACTGGCGTAAGACTGAATCTGCAGTAACTTTGTAAAAGCCACCAACTATGTGTTGTGACTCCCTGAGACTCCACCCTGCCAAGCTAGTGCTGCATCATCGAGGGCACTCTCAACAGCAGGTCAACCAGCCCAGCCCAGCCCACTCACCTAAGGAGGCTCTTTCAATGGCTGAGCCTTATGGGCAGCCGTCAGGTGGCAATAATGCTAGGGGGCCATGGGCCTTTTGCTATGCTGTCTCAGGCCCACTATTGGTGGCAGCTGCCTCAGCTCACAGTAAGGCCACGCCATATGCCTCCAGGTCCAGCACAGGCAGCAGCCAACCACATATAGCTTTATGGCCATGGGCGGGTAACTGGCAAGGCTGAAATTGGCCTGCACAGGAGCCCCCTCCAAGAAACACCACAAACAACATACCCAGAAGCCTGTGTGAGACCACACCAGAGTACTAACTGGTTAGCCCCACAAGCAGCTCACCGAAAGGTGGGTCTCAACAGGCATGGCAGTGAATCCTCTTTTGAGGCGTCAGCTCCCATATAGCAGCTCATACACTGTGAGCATAGCCAGTCCTCACAGTCAGTCAGCCTGGGAGTCAATCCCACCCACTGACATGCTGAAAACAATCAAGGCTCAACTACAACTGGAGAATACACACAACACACTCAAGGGAAACTCCTGGGACACATGCACAAGAGATCAGGGAGACTGCCATTGAACCACACAGGATATATACTGCATAAGGACACCCAGCAAAGACTGAGAGACATAGGAGATCTACCTAGTACATAGAAGCAAACACAGAGAGGCAGCCAGAATGAGGACACACAGAAACATGTACCAAATAAAGGAACAGAAGAAACCTCCAGAAATGGAACTAAATGAAATGGAGGCAACCAACCTACCAGAGACAGAATTTAAAACACTGATTATAAGAATGCTTAGTGAACTTTGTGAGGATTTCAACAAAGAGATAGATAGCAAGCATAAAAAAGGACATGGCAACCATAAAAGAGAACCAATAAGAAGTGAAGAATACACTATAAGGAATCAACAGCAGATTAGATGAAACAGAAGATCTATTCAGTGATTTAGATGACAAGGTAGCAGATAACACCCAATCGGAACAACAAGAAAAAAGAATAAACATGAGGATAGTTTAAGGGACCTGTGGGACAACATCAAGCGTAACAACATTCACATCATAGGAGTATCAGAAGGAGAAGAGAGAAAGCAAGGGATTGAGAACCTATTTGAAGAAATAACGACTGAAAACTTCCCTTGCCTGGTGAAGAAAATAAACATACAAGCCAAGGAAGTGCAGAGAGTTCCGAACAAGAGGAACCCAAACAGGCCCACACCAAGACACATCATAATTAAAATGGCAAAGGTTAAAGACAAAGAGACAATCCTAAAAGCAGCAAGAGAAAGACAACTACCAGGTTTCCCCAAAAATAAGACCTGGCCAGACAATCAGCTCTAATGAGTCTTTTGGAGCAAAAATTCATATAGGACCCGGTCTTATAGTAAAATAATATAATATAAAACCCAGTTTTATATTAATTTTTGCTCCAAAAGATGCATTAGAGATGATTGTCTGGCTGGGTCTTATTTTCAGCGTAACAGGGTAGTTACTTAAAAGGGAGCTCCCGTTAGACAGTCAGCTAATTTCTCAACAGAAACTTTGCAGGCCAGAAGGGAGACCCAGGAAATATTCAAAGTGATGAAAAACAAGGGCCTACAACCAAGACTACTTTACTCAGCAGGGCTATCATTTAAAATTGAAGGAGATTCCCAGACAAGAAAAAGCTAAAGGAATTCATTACCACCAAACCAGTATTACAGGAAATGCTAAAAGGACTTCTTTAAGTAAAAGAAGGGAGAAAAAAAAACCACACAAATGAAGATCAAAAATATGAGTAATAAAATGACAATAACTATGTACCTATGAATAATCACTTTAAATGTAAATGGATTAAATGCTCCCATCAAAAGACATAGGATAGCTGAGTGGATAAGAAAACAAGACCCATATAAATGTTGTCTACAAGAGACCCACCTCAGATCAAAAGACACACCAGGCTGAAAGTAAAGGAATGGAAAAACATATTTCACACAAATGAGGAAAAATCTGGGGTAGCAATACTTATATTGGATAAAATAGACTTCAAAGTTAAGACTTTAATAAAAGACAAGAAGGACATTACATAATAATAAACGGATCAATTCAACAAGAGGACATCACCCTAGTAAACATTTATGCACCTAACATAGGAGCACCTAAATAAATAAAGCAAATATTGACTGACATAAAGGCAGAGATCAACAGTAAAACAGTCATAATATGGGACTTTAACATCCCACTGATACCAATGGACAGATCTTCAAGACCGAAAATCAACACAGAAACAGCAGCCTTAAATCACACATTAGATCAGACAGATTTAATTGATATTTTTAGAGCATTTCACCCCAAAGAAACAGAACATATTAATACATTATTTTCAAGTGCACACAGACCATTTTCCAAAATAGACCACATTAGGCCACAAAATAAGTCTCAATAAGTTTAAGAAGATTGAAATCATATCAAGCATCTTCTCTGACCACAATGGTATAAAACTAGAAATCAATTACAAGAAAAAAACTGAAAACACACAAACACATCGAGGCTAAATAACATGCTATTAAGTAATGAATGGGTCAATAGTGATATCAAGGAAGAAATTCCAAGCTACCTTGAGACAAATAAAAATGAAAACATAACAACCCAAAACCTATGGGACATAGCTAAAGTTCTAAGAGGGAAATTCATAGCAATACAGGTCTACCTCAAGAAACAAAATACACTTCAAACAATCTAAACTTATATTTAAAGGAACTAAAAAAGAACAGCAAATAAAGTCCAAAGTGAATAGAAGGAAGGAAATAATAAAGATCAGAGCAGAAATAAATGAAATAGAGGCTAAAAAAAGACAATGCAAAAGATCAATGAAACCAAGAGCTGGTTTTTTGAAAATGTAAACAAAATTGACATACCTTTAACAAGACTCATCAAGAAAAAAAGAGAGAGGAGCCAAATAAATAAAATCAGAAATGAAAGAGAAGTGACAACCGACACCACAGAAATACAAAAAAAGTTTTAAGAAGACACTACAATCTACTATATGCCAACAAATTGGACAATTTGGAAGAAATGGATAAATTCCTAGAAACATCAATCTTCCAAGGCAAAAATCAAGAAGAAACAGAAAATCCAAACAGACAGATTACTACTATGAAATTGAATGAGTAATCAACAAGCTCCCAACAAACAAAAGTCCTGGACCAGATGGCTTCACAGGTGAACTGTACCAAACATTCAAAAAAGAATTAACACCTATTCTCCTCAAACTATTCCAAAAAAATCCAAGATGAGGGAAGGCTCCCAACCTCATTTTACATGGCCATCATTACCCTGATCCCAAAACCAGATGAAGATCTTACAAAAAAGTAAACTATAGGCTGATATCCCTAAGGAACATAGATGCAGAAATCCTCAACAAAACATTAGCAAACTGAATTCAGCAATACATTAAAAAGATCATACACCATGATCAAGTGGGATTCATTCCTGGGAAGCAAGATTGGTTCAATATCTGCAAATCAATTAATGTGATACACCACATAAACAAAATGAAAAATAAAAAATAATATGGTCATGTCAACAGAAGCAGAAAATGCATTTGACAAAATCCAGCATCCATTTATGATAAAACTCTCAGCAATGTGGGACTAGAGGGAACATATCTCAACATAATAAAGGCCATATATGATAAACCCACAGCTAACATCATACTCAATGGGGAAAAGCTAACACCATTCCCCTTAAGCTCAGGACACAAGGCAAGGTTGCCCGCTTTCTCCACTTCCATTCAACATAGTGCTGGAAGCCCTAGCTACAGCAATCAAACAAGGAAAAGAAATAAAAGGCATCCAAATTGGTAAGGAGGAAGTAAAACTGTCATTATTTGCAGATGACATGATACTATACAGAAAGAACCCCAAAGAGTTCACCAGAAAACTATTGGAACTGATAAATGAATTTAGTAAAGTAGCAGGATACAAAATTAATATTCAGAAATTGGCTGCATTTTTAGACACCAAAATAAACTATCAGAGAAATTAAGAAAACAATCCCATCTACAATTGCATAGAAAAGTAATAAAATACTTAGGAATAAATTTAACCAAGGAAGTAAAACACCTGGACTCAGAAAATTATAAGACACTGAAGAGAGAAATTAAAGAAAATACAAACAAATAGAAACATATACCACGCTCATGGATATAAAGAATTAATATAGTTAAAATGTCCATACTATCCAAAGCAATATATACATTCAATGCAATCCCTGTCAAAATACCAATGGCATTTTTCACAGAACTAGAACAAATAATTCTAAAATTTATATTGAATCATAAAAGACCCCAAATGGCCACGACAATCCTGAGAAAGAACAAAGCTGGAGATATCATATTACTAGATATCAAATTATACTATAAGGCTATAGTATAAAAGCATGGCAGTGGCATAAAAGCAGATACATAGATCAATGGAACAAATAGAGAGCCCAAAAATAAATCCATGCCTATATGCTCATTTAAACTATGATGACACAAGAATTTACACTGGGGTAAAGACAGTCTATCTAATAAATGGTGCTGGGACAACTGGACAGACACATACAAAAAAAAATGAAACTGGACCACCTTCTTATAACATATACTAGAATAAATTCAAAATGGATTAAAGACTTAAATGTAAAACCTGAAACCATAAAACTCCTAGAAGAAAATATAGGAAGCAAACTCTCAGACATTACCCTTAGTCATACTTTTACTGACATAAAATAAACAAATGGGACTACATTAAACTGAAAAGTTTTTTCACAGAAAAGGAAACCATCAAAACAAAAGACATCCTACTGAATGGAAAAAGATATTTGCCAATGATATATCTGATAAGGGGCTAATATACATTTATTTAAAAAAAAAATTCATACAATTCAACACAAAAAAACAAACAATCTAATTTAAAAAATGGGCAGAGGACCTGAATAAACATTTCTCTAAAGAGGACATCCTGATGGCCAATAGACATATGAAAAGATGCTCAACGTCACTAATCATCAGAGAAATGCAAATAAAAAACACAATGAGATACCATCTCACTCCTGTCAGAATGGCTATCATCAATAAATAAACAAGTGCTGGCAAGGATGTGGAGAAAAGGGAACCTTCGTGCACTGTTGGTGGGATTGCAAATTGGTGCAGCCTCTATGGAAAACAATATGGAGGCGTCTCAAAAAATTAAAAATAAAACTATCTTATGACCCAGCAAATCCACTGCTGGGTATTTATTCAAAGAAATCCAAAATGCTAATTTGAAAAAGAATATATGCACCCCTATGTTTACTGCAACACCATTACCAATAGCCAAGATATAGAAACAACAAAAATGCCATCAGTAGACAATTGAATAAAGAAATTGTGGTACATTTATACAATGGAGTATTACTCTGCTATAAAAAAGAATGCAATCTTACCATTTGCATCAACATTGATGGACCTAGAGGATATTGTACTAAGTGAAGTAAGTCAGATACCATATGATTTCAGAAAGATAAATACCATGATTTCATTTATATATGGAATCTAAAGACTAGAATAAACAAGTATATAAAACAGAAATAGACTCATAGATATGGAGAACCGATGCTTGCTAGATGGGAGGGAGGTTGGAAGATGGGTGAGAAAGCTGCAGGCATTAGGAAGTACAAATTGGTAGTCACAAAATAGTCACAGAGATGTGAAATACAGTATGGGGAATATAATCAACAACCTTGTAAGGCTATGTAGGGTGTCAGATAGGTACTGGACTTATCGTGGGGATCACTTCATAGATTATATAAATGCCTAACCACTGTGCTGCACACCTGAAACTAATATAATACTGAATGCCAACTTTAATTCACATATGTAAAGTACAGCATAGGGAATATTGTATTGTAATAGTTACGTACGATGTTAGATGGGTGGGGTTATCACTTTGTGAAGGGTGTAAATGTCTAATCATTATGTTGTTTTGTACACCTTAATTTTTTAAAAAGCTGAAAAATATTTAAAAAATAAAATAATAGACAAGGTCTGACAATTAAGGTCGGGAACTTGTCACAACAATGTTGCTAACCTTTTTTGATATCAGAGGGATTATTCATTATGAATTTGTACCGACTGGACAAACAGTTAACCAAGTTTACTATCTGGAAGTGCTGAAAAGGCTGCATGAAAAAGTTAGACGAAAACACCTGAACTTTTCGCCAACAATTCATGGCTCTTGCATAAAGACAATGCACTAGCTCACACGGCACTGTCTGTGAGGGAGGTTTTAGCCAGTAAACAAATAACTGTGTTGGAACACCCTCCCTACTCACCTGATCTGGTCCTCAATGACTTCTTTCTTTACGCAAAGGTAAAGGAAATATTGAAAGGAAGACATTTTGATGGCATTCAGGACATCAAGGGTAATAGGACGACAGCTCTGATGGCCATTCCAGAAAAAGAGTTCCAAGATTGCTTTGAAGGGTGGACTAGGTGCTGGCGTCAGTGCATAGCTTCCCAAGGGGAGTACTTCGAAGGTGACCGTAGTGATTATTCATCAATGAGGTATGTAGCACTTTTTCTTGGATGAGTTTGCAAACTTTTTGTCCGACCTCGTATGGATAGGAAAGTAAAGAAAAATGTGTATTTGGGGATGTATATATTATTCTCTTTTCAAAACTTTTTTTTTTTTTTTAGAAATACAGGTATTGTTTCACATTCTAGATTTTAATATATTGTGTTAAACTCACCCAGATATTTCACATCAGGTAAAATGAATATAGGAATGGGTGCAACCGAAAGAGAAAGAACCCAAACCCCATTTAATATTTACCTTACAATTTACCTTAGAATCTGAAAAATCATTTATGATAATCCACTCAGACTGAAGCCAATGACTAGAATGTGAGCATCACATCATATTCATACGTTTGCCCTCGCTGTGTCATGAATCAATGAATGAATAGTCCCAAGTTTGTTTGTTTTTAAAGCACAGATGGTATTTGAGGCAGCCACAAGAATGTGCCTCTCAGATCTCTGAGCGTAATATTGACATCCGGCTGCAGTCCTGCTGCAGTTAGGAACCTACCACACTTCCCACAGGCTGCTGCCAGCCAATGACTGAGTGACAGAGAGACGCAGGCAGGCCTGCTGTTGTGAGATGCAAAACTCCTGTGACAGGTAACTTCTGCTTGAGGACTCCCCGTTGGCCTCTGGCCTAGTGAGACCGTCCTTAGACTGCATGGCGCTGTACAGCTTTCTACTGAGGCTTCCCGTCTCCCCGCTCTCCTTCACAATCTACTAGCACTCCCCTTCTGCTGGCTTCCTCCTCATTTTCCCTCACAGGTGTTCCCCCACCCAGATATCTTGCACATCTAATCCTATCTTGGTATTTGCTTCTTAAGAGAATCTTGAGTAATACAGTGGTTAAGTGTATGAGTTTCAAAGGGTTCCTCTAGACAGGGCATTAAGAATGAAAAGAGAAATACGTGCTCAAAGACTTAGGATATAAAGTTTCTTTAAAAATGATAGTAAAGATGCATATGTATTAACATCTTCAAGACACATTAAGTAAAAAGGAGTTTACAAAACAATATTTATAATGGGATCTCCTTTTTGTAAATAAGCATAGGAAAGGGTATAAAAATATATACACCGAGGTTTTAAAAGTGGCACCTCTAGGTAGCATTTAGTTTCTCTTTTGTCTGCAGTTTCAAATTTGCCTACAGTGAATATGTGTTACTTTTATGATAAGACTTCAGAAAGTTGTTTTAAGCTTTAGAGAATATTGAAGTCCTTAATTAAGCATACTACTCTTAGGTGCTGCCCAAGAAGAAAATTAGATTGCTTATCAACATAAACTTTGTGCATCTTCCCAGCCCTCAGCTGCCTTTCTTTCTGAAGGCGCTACCTGCATCCCAGACCATGCACTGCTGCTGCTTTTGCAGAGCTGGGTGGCTTGTTCTTATTGGTGGGTTGTTGAATCTATCGATGCTGAGCTGCCTTCATTTCTAGGCATTGTGGAAACACCACACTGCAGGGCAAAAACCTGGCTTCCTGAAGGGCTGGATGATGCAAACTGGAAGTGCGAGCTCCCCAAGGGGTGAAACTCGACTTTTGAGAAATGAGAGACGGGAAGGAACCAGGCAAACACATACCGCCTTCCTTCTCCATTCCTGTGCTTTGCAAGAAAGGAGCATGGTCTTTACTTGCATCCCTTCTGGAGAAGCCCCTTTTGCAGAGGGAGAAAATCTGCCAAGTGACCTACTGTGTCTCATACAGTGGTGCCAGTGCAGTCAGGCATCACTTTACAGAGCTTCCATCTTTCCTCACCTCATTTCCTCCTTTATCTTCCTTTCATCACTTGGAAAATAAGGATACTTGGCCACAACTGATGTAAAATATTAAAAAGTGTAGTTGTAAACATGCACAACTCAGATCCCCTTTCAAGAAAGTACCTGCTACCCAGATGCAAAGAGTGGGCTTAGCTGACAGCCCTCTGCCGACAGCACCTTCAGGATTCACTGTAGCTTTCAAGCCTCGGTCAGACACCTCTCAAGGTGGCCCCCAGCCTATGATGAATTGTGACAACGGTAGTCGGGATAAACTTACTCTCGTCTGGCTCCTACCTGATGACTGAATAAGGCTGTAGGAACAGGGTCTAGCTGTTTCCATTCAGCATCCACCTCCTCTAACAATCACTGCTCCAGTTCCCCACTGGGCTGGCAGGGATTTCAGGCTGATGCCCCTCTGCCCATCCTGCCTTCTCCCTTTTTCTTTCAAGGTGTTCCTCTCCATTAACCTTTCCCACTCCTCACTCCCTCTCAGTGTCTGCTTCCCAGAGAGCCCAGCTAGCACCATGGGTACTAGAAGTAGTCCAAGAAAGCAGGAAGATGGGGTTTGGAGACTAGATCACTCCCCACCTGGCTAGTAATAAGCACCCCATTCTGAGTGACGGGTACAGCACAGAGAACCACCAGCAATAGTTGAGAGTATTGCTTCTAAAATTTTCACTGGTGGGGAGTTTACACTGTACCCGTGAAAAGGAATGTATTGCTGATGCAATAATTAAGCCATTTGAAACATAAGGGGAATGATACATATAAGGACAATGTATCCCTTTTTGTTATAGAGTTTCATTGTCACCCTACAGACTTATGGTGAAAAGCAGTGTGTAACTAACATTGTTTATTGACACTAAGTTCACTCTCTCAGGACGAGAGAATTTAATATTTAAGCTAGGACCCTAGGGGATGTTGGAACTTGCAGCTAGGGTGACTCCTAGAAACTTGGAAAAAGCAATGGCCTTCACAGAGCCTGAATTGAAATGCTTGAATTGCCATGGTATACAGACGAGGAAGGGAGTAAAAGACTCAGGGAAGTGAGAGTGCTGGAATGACTATGTTACATGAGGGCAGAAGGACTGTTTCCCAGGAAGACCCGAAGGATACACCATTCATCAAGGGTGTGAGAAATCCGCTGGTGAGAGGAGCTCCGGCATCCCTATGAATTTCAGTGTGGCTCTCCTCTGCAGGCCAGGGTTAAAGGCAGAAGCAGTCACAGAATTTGGCTCACTTGAGAGCACAGGGGATGAGAAGGGCCCGGAACAAGAGAGGCCGATGGTACCATTGCACCATCAGAAGCCAGAGGGTTAGAGTGTTCACAGTTAGGGGATGATTAGTAGGACACAGCATCCCTAGGGGCAAAATAGCTGAGCAGCCAAAGGGCACTGGTTAATACTACACTTAATCAAAACAGAGTGGATGAACAGGAGGTTGAGCGAAGTTGGCCCCCAAATACTCTTGCCCAGTTTCTGGACCTGAACCAGTTTTCAGTTTTCAGACCTGGTGCCCATTGACTGAAGAAATGACTGTGTCTCAGTGTGGGGAAGGCTGAAATATATAATGATTTCCCCAGTGCTTCCCCAAAGGGACCTAGGCCATGTACAAGTGACTGTTCACAGGTGAAAGAGGAATATTCAGACATTTCAAGGATTATTGACGACAGAGTCCAAGTTCACACCCATACCTAACAACCAGAAACTTCATGATGGGCTCTGCATGAGTGAGGGCATACAGGGGCCAAGTAATAAATGAAGTTTTGGTCAAAGTCAGCGTCCACTGGGTCTGTGAAGTCATCTGGAACTCATTTCCCTGGTCCCCAAGTATAATTAAGATTGACATATGTGGCAGTTGTAGTAACCCACACGTTGGGCCTGTTGGTGAGAGCTATCATAGTGGGGAAGGTCAAGTGGAAGCCTGTGAAACTGCACCCCTCCCACCTAGATATGAATCAAAAAGTGTAACTCTAGCAAGGGATGGCAGAGATTAATGCCACTCTTTAAAGATGCAGGCATGGTGGTCTCTGGAATATGTGTTTAATTTGCAGGTCTGGTTCTTGCAGACACCAAATGGACCCTGGAGACTACTACTAGCTCAACCAAGAAATAGCCCTGCTCACAGCTGGCCAGCCAGATGTAGTTTCTTTGCTAGAGCAGATAATATGGTCTCTGGTATGTAGTATGCAGCCATTGACTGGGAAAATGTGTACGTTTCTATTCCAGTCAGGAAAGAAGATCAGACACAGTTTGCTCCAGGGCCAGGTTAACTCTTCCACCATCTGTCATAATTTAGCCTGAAGACATCTGCACCATCTGGACACACTGCAAAACATATTGATTCATTACAGTGATGACATCATGCTGATGTGGCAGTATGAGCACGAGGGTGCTAGCATGCTGGAGACCTTGGTGAGGCACATACACAAAGGGAGAGGTAAATTCTATAGAAATGCAAGCACTTGCCAACTCAGTCAAGTTTCTGCACAGCCCATGGTCAGGTGGCTGGGAGGACATCCCCTTCAAAGGAAAGGACAGACTGTTGCATCATGCATCCACCACCACAGTGAAGGAAGCACAATGGCTGTTAAGCCTCCTTGGGCTTTGGAGGCAACACATTCCACACCTAGGAAACCTTCTCCAGCCCATATGGCAGGTACCAGCTTTGAGGAGGACTTGGAGTAGAGCATGGCTCAGCAGCAGGTCCAGGGCTGCGAGACCTGCTGCTTGGAATGAAACCCCCAGCACTCTTTGGCATTTGAGATGTCAAATACAGATATGGTATGAGGCTTACGGCAAATCCCAGTGGAAGACTCACTGTACAGCAAGATCACACTACCTGCAGCATAGGAGAATACACTGCTTGTGAAACAGCTCCAGGCGTGCTGGTGGGCCCTGATAGGGTTGGAACACTTGACCTTGGGATACGAAGTGCCCATGAGTCTGGAACTGCCCATCATGAGTTGGGAACAAGACATAAAGTGAGATGGGCCCGATAGCAATCCGTCATAAGGTGGACGGTACCTCTAGGACTGAGCATAAGTAGGAAGCAAGGACACAGCTAGGGGCACGAGCAAGGGGCCCAGCACCCGACCCCATGGCATCTGACGTGCCTCACCAACTATGTAGCAGCGTTCCTCCTCAGCTCACACAAATGACCATATGCCACCCGCCCCATTCAACCAACTTTAGGAGGAGAAAAAACTCCTGGCTTGGCTTATGGATAGGTTGATTCGGTATGTGGGTGAAAACCAAAAGTGGATGCTGTCTGCGTTATTGCTTTATTCAGGGGAGGCTGTGAAAAACAGTAATAAGACACCGTGTGCAAGACAAATCTTCCCAATGGGTAGAGCTTCAGGAGGTCATATACTTTGTGCAAAAGGAGATGTGGCCTAAAATAAAAATGTACATGGACTCATGGACAATGGTGAATGATCAGTAACCTGGAAGGAGAAAAACTAAAATTTTGTTTTAGAGAGAAGGAGGTCTGGGGAAGAGACATGTAGATGGAGACAGGAGAGTGGGCACAAAGTGTGAACATTTTTGTATCGTACATTAATGCCACTATGGCATAGGCATCACATAACCAAGTGGACAAGGTAACTAGGCCAGTTGACATTCACTGGCATGATAAGCAAATAGATGCTATGACCACAGTTGCAGAGACGGAGGCTTGGTATGGGTCAGAAAACATGGACTCACACCTATGAAGGTCAATGTAGTGAGTGCCTGCTTTGAATGTTCAACCTGCCAACAACAGACAACACGGAACCCCCAGTGTGGCCCTATTCCTTAAGGATAACCTCGACTTGGCAGCAAATGGTCTACATAAGAATGGTCCTTTCATCCTAGAAGAGCCAATAATTTTTCTCATAGGAACAGATGCTTCATCTGGGTATGGGTTTGCCATTCCTGCCTACAGGGCCTCAGCCAGTACCACTGTCAGGCTATTTGCAGAATGGCTGATCTACAGAAACAACTTAGTATCCAACCAGGAAATCCATTTTACAGATCCATTGGTCATGTCATAAACTATATCTAGAAGCTGTTGGCTAAATAGAGTGTTGGCATGCTTTGCTGAAGGTACAGCTGAAGCCCCAGCTCAGAGGCAACCCTGCAAGGATGGGGGTACTCTCCTCTAGGACATGTACAAATGTTGAATTACACAGCTTTATATGGCACTGCATCCCTAAGAGGAATAACACATGGTCCAGGGGCCAGGGGGTGGAAGCAGGAGTAGCCTCACCATCACTTTCAATGATCCACGGGGGGGTCCCCACAGCTCTGTGGGGTTAGAGGTCCTGGTCCCTAAAATGGGTGTATTCTTGACAGGGGAAAGCAAAGACCCATTGAACTATAAGCTACAGTTGCCACTTGGACACTTTGGGCTCTGTGTGGCCAGGAACCAACAGGCAAGAGTCACCCTCTTGTCAGGGGCCATTGACCCCAATCAGCAGGAGGAGGCAGGGCTGTTGTTTCATGACGGAAGCAGGGCGGAATGTGCATGGAGTTTAGGTGACCCACTGGGTGCCTCTTGGTAGCTTTTGCCTAAGTGTGGCAAATGTAGTGAGACAGTAATGGAGGCTAGCCACAGGTAAGGTTACCAGACCCCTCAGGACTGATGGCAGGGGAAACCACCAGATGAGCCACCAAGGCCAGCAGAGAGGAACAGATGTTAGAACAGATGATGCAGTGGGGAGACGATGAGTATCAGTTGTGGCCATGAGACCAACTGTAGCTCCCGGGAGCAGTTCATCCCTCTAACTTCCCTCTTCGAAATTTCCCCTCTGGAAGAGAGGCCCACCAGAGCCCTGGAGGAGCTGTTTCCCAAATATGTTATGAAGTGGATTCCCGTGGCACACAAGGTAAACAGTGGCAGCTGTGCAGATGTGTCAATCAGGTTCTTCAAGAAAGGACTCATTCCTCAGCTGCGTGGAGTGTGGTTAGCTGACAGTCCCCAGCTGTTTGTGTCTTCAGAGTGCGCTTCACGTTTCCATCCTATGCTTTTCTCAGGGTGGTCCCCAGTCAATGACTAAGCAAGGCCTAACCATTTCCACTCAATGGAGGGACTTCTTTAGGAAACAATCTTTGCTCTGGAGCTCCAGTCCTGCTTCTGTCCTTTGTTTGTCACAGGTATTATACATACCCACACGTTTTTGCATTCCTGACTTCTTTTCAGTGTCTGCTTAGGGAGAATCTAAAACAGATGTCCATCAGGCCCCTGAACACAAGTTGTCCCCTGCTCCCAATCCTGGGATATGTGACCTAACTAATCAGAATGGTTTTCTCATATAAAATTAAAGACTTATTCCTTTCATGCCTAATGAGGATAAAATGAATGTGTAGGAAAATGCTATTTAATTTGAAAATCGCTTTGTAAACTATTATAGTTTTTAATTAAAAGATCTAAAAAGTTAAAGCATTTCCCAGATTACCTAACAATCCACAACAGTTTAAAAAAACTCAAACAGATAATAATTTTCAAGCTCTTGGTTTTTCTGTAGCTTTACTTATTCCCAGGGAGTAATTTATACACTCAGAGAGCTTCTCCCACAATCAGATACAGATCTAAATAAAGAATTGTAGGGTACTACAGTACCTACTGTGGGAAATTTGGTTTGTTTCTTTTCATTTCTAGGATAACAATTACTAAGAGGAAACAAGAAACATTGAAACAATCCCTTTGACAAAACACAGTGGCTGGAGCATTGGGGGAAAATGTTTAACACCTGTGCGACCATGAACCAATTTTTTTTTTAGCACTAGTGTGGTAATACAATATTATATCTGTAGATAAATATTGTAATTATAATGTACACGTAAATAAAAAATATTTCCCGTAAACATTCTCTTAATGTTCATTCCTAGTATTCATACTTATCTATAATGTATTACAAGAAGAGACTTAGTGATCACGTCATCACTTTTTATCAGAAAAACTTTTAGGAGTAGCTTTTTAGCAGAAAATATGGCAAAGTTTTCTATAATGTGCTACTGTTTGCTTAGATGATAATAGTTTTGTGACAGGTTTTCTCTTTCTTCCTTTTGAAAGCTATTTGAGAGTTGATACAAGTTTAGTTACAAGCTTTGAAAATTTGTGGCTTCATATAAAAAACTGTAAAAATGTTTAAAAACCAGTCTTTTTCCTTTTTTGCTCATCCTGTTCAAAGTGCCTTTTCTTTCTTTTTTTTTTTTTTGTCAAAACAGATCTAGGTGGGCTGAGTGACAGGGCTAAAAGTTTTGGCTTTTTATTCAGATCTGAGGACACCACTGAGGTAAAAGTAAGTGTACCTGACAATGCATGATTAATCCAAATGGTTTTGCATATATTTTAGAAACATGGATAAAAGTAAAAGAATGAATTCCATAGTCCACTGTGGATGCAGAATATTTGCAATATAGATTGGACACTAATAGGAAAGACAATGCCAATAATATAAACTGGATTATAAGATCCACTGGGCAATTTTAAGAATGTGTTTCATCATAGTCCAGTATCAATAGCAGAATTCTTCAGATTTACATGATATATTTTTTGGCATGTGCATTCTAGGAACTCTGATAATTTAATACAACTTCAAAAGGGCTCAAGCCAGTGACCTCAAGATGAGGTTCACAGAACAGTTCATAATGATGAACCTGAAGCAATAAAACACCTATCAACTTAAACGTAAATATTCATACTATTAGGGCATGAATGAAATTTAATTTAATTTTATTTTATTTTGGAGTTTACTGGGTTGTTTCATATCTTAAATTGTGTCTCAAGGGTGATAGGGTAGAATACACCAGTCTGGGGGATTCCAATCAAGTTTAGCACATGAGTCGCGTACTGTGAATCGTGACGGAGTACTGCACCTCTCTCCAAACAGAGGGCTCCTCCGTCCGACTCCCCCGGGGGCATGGAGGCAAACTTACATTTGAGAGCTACTCTGAATGACTGGAGTTCGAAAGCCTCAGTTCCTCGGCCTTTGTTCCTCTTTTCCTGCGGTTCGGAGGCCACCTGTCCCGCAAAGCACACCTGCCACTCTCACCACTTCAGAGCCGGCGGCCCGCGAGTCCCCAGCTCCAGACCGCGGGAGGAGGAAACTGCACCGACGCAGGAAAAGAGCCGGGCGCGCGGCTGCTCGCGGGAGGGGCGGGGGGACGCCGAGGGGCGGGGCCGGCGCGCGCGGGGGCGGGGTGTGCGCGCCGCCGCCGCGTCACCAGCGTGCGGCACGTGCCCGTGTTTACGTCCCTCGTGGAGCCGCCGACGTCAGCAGCCGAATGGTAACATTGTGGCGATACTGAAGCGCCGAGTTTAGGAGACGCGTCCATCCGTCAGGCTGGCTCGGTGCCGTCGGGAAGAGGTGGAGGGGCGGGGAGATCGGCCCCAGCGAGCCGCGGAGACGCACACATCACCGGCCCCGACTACCTACCGGCCTGCCAGGCCCGGCGGGACCCGCGCCTCACCTCCAGAGAGCCACAGAGGCAGCACCGCGGCCTCGCGCGGGGGGCGGCCCGGGCGGGCGCGAGGCGCTGCCGCAGCGCGAGGCTTGTAAACAGATCCTGCCGCACGTGACCATGTGAACTACCTGCTCCAGGGACGAGTATTGTCTTTCCCGCGAGTCTCGCCACAAAGGAGCGCGGTGTGTCCGAGTGCGGAGGGACAGGGGAGCGAGCGAAGCGAACCGGCCGGGCTGCTAAGATGGCTGAAGGCGCCTGGCGAGGGTGAGCGGGGGGCGCGGCGCAGCCAGCCGGTGAGTTCTCGGGCGGGCAGGGCCAGCGTCGCTTCCCCCGCGGCCTGGCGCCAGAGCCACCATGTCGTTCGCGCTGGAGGAGACGCTCGAGTCGGACTGGGTGGCTGTGCGGCCCCATGTGTTCGACGAGCGCGAGAAGCACAAGTTCGTCTTTATTGTGGCCTGGAACGAGATTGAAGGCAAGTTTGCCATAACCTGCCACAACCGGACGGCCCAGAGACAGAGGAGCGGCTCCCGGGAGCAGGCGGGGGCGCGAGGGGGCGCCGAGTCCGGCGCAGCGGCATCCGATGGGACCCGCGGGCCGGGCAGCCCGGTAGGCAAGGGGCGGCCTGAGGCCACTGCCTCTGCGACTCTGGGGAGGAGCCCGGGGCCCCGGAGGAGCCCGGCATGCGCGGAAGGCGGCTCTCCGCGGAGCGCGCGGAGCGTTCGTGGGGACTCGCTGCTGCGGAGTTCGGCCGGCAAAGGGGCAGAGAGCCCTCTCAGGAGCCCAGTGCGGCCCAAGTCCAGTCCAGTCCGGAGGGGATCTGAAGGCAGAGATGTGGCGGGGGCCGCCGCTACGGCAGCCCCGCCGGCGTCCCGGGAGGCCCCTGTGTCGTCGGTGCGGATAGTGAGCCCCTGCGGGGCGGTCTCCGAGGAGATTGAGGTGTTGGAAATGGTGAGGGAGGACGAAGCGGGCCCGGCCTCCCTGGCCATCTCGGACGCGGAGCAGCAGCCACCCGCAGCTGAGCTGGATTCCGTGGCCGAGGAGTGCAGCTGGGCCGGGCTCTTCTCCTTCCAGGATCTGCGCGCTGTGCACCAGCAGCTGTGCTCCGTGAACTCGCAGCTGGAGCCGTGCCTGCCGGTGTTCCCTGAGGAGCCCTCGGGCATGTGGACCGTACTGTTCGGGGGCGCACCGGAGATGACCGAGCAGGAGATCGACACACTGTGTTACCAGCTCCAGGTCTACCTGGGCCACGGCCTGGACACCTGCGGCTGGAAGATCCTCTCCCAGGTGCTCTTCACTGAGACCGACGACCCTGAGGAGTATTACGAAAGCCTTAGCGAGCTGCGGCAAAAGGGCTACGAAGAAGTGCTTCAGCGGGCCAGGAAGCGCATCCAGGAGGTAAGATCCTGGTCTGGGCCCCAGTCATCGCTTTTGGTTACTGGTTACCAAGGACTGGAGCCTCGGTCTGCACTGTGCACATATGGCACCCTTGTTTTTTCAGACAAGGGAAAAGGAAAAGGATGGGTTCCTGTGACCTGTCTCCCACTTCATTCCTTTCAGTGGTAGGAAAACCGTCGCTTTCCTTAATTGGCCCTCTGCAGGACCTTTGATAAGTTTTTAGGTTTCCTTTACCCAATTATCAAATAGGTTGTATATACGTACTAGGTGCCCTATTTACATCTCGATACTGCCAATAAGATTAAAGCCAGTATGAAAAAAGGTGGCCCGTAAATATAAGCTAAAAGAGCTTTTCTCTTTGTCCTTAAAGCTCTTTCCAGCAGTAACTGCCCAGGTATTAATCCTGGTGTCATTTCTTGGTGTCATGCTCATTTAGTCAAAATAGTTTATCTTGAGCATAGTTGGTCTGTCTTTACCTTCATATGTAATTTGGCTACTTAGGCAAATTTTAAGTTCATTTTCCTCCAAATGAATGGCCTGTGCAAATGAAAAAGCGCCAAGTGACAATTAGATGCAAATGTGTTTTTAAAGGTTTTATACACACTTTAGGAATATCTCAAGTCTTTACAGATGGCTTATGTTTCATTCCTGTTTTAGGGAGAAAAAAGTCCTGGACAGGAATGGTTAGTACACTTTTGTACAAAAGAGTAAAAGTGCAAAAGCTGATTCCAATTATTTAATCCTTAAAGTAACAGGAAATATGGGTGAAAGGTCTGAATAGGTATACGTAGGGAACTCAACAATGTGTAAGAAGGGAACTCAACAATGTGTAAGATATGTATAATTTGAGGTCATGACTATTTAATAGCTTCTTTACCAAAAAAGTATTTTCAGATATACTTAGTTTCCCCTAATGAATACTAACAGATACTTTCTCAAAGCAATTATTTTTTTGTATTAGTACCAATTGAAGTTGGACTTGGGGTGGGGAAATACCTCTATGGTGTTTACCTGACAATTGTATTGTCATTTGTTATCCTTGCCTATATTTATATAATACTTGAATCCTGCTATTCAGGCTAGGAAGCTGGAGCCTCCTGGTTTCTTAGTAGGCTATTTCTTATTTTGCTTTGCTAGATTTGAGGGTTTAGGAAATAACTCTTTCTTTCTTATCCCATAATGTTCTGTTACAACTTCGTGAATCCCGGTTTTCACTCTTTCCTGTTAGTTTACTTTATGATAAACATTACCCAATCATAATATGATCCTAGAGTTCCAGGGATCTGTTTTCATTTCCTTTTTTATCATCTCATTTCTGGTGTGTTCTGCCTTAAATTGTTTTTGGAAGGAAGTGACACAAATCTTTACATAGAGTTTTGCTAATATTGACCTGCATTTCTTTTAAGCTGCAAGGACAAAGTTTGTGCTTCTTTCTCTTACTCCATTTACAAACACATACATGCGTGTAAAACAAAACAAAACAAAAAACTATTTTTTTTAATCTCTTAAGTGATGTGGGCATGTGTGGTTTTAATTTTATTGATACTCAGAAAAGTTATTCTGTCTGGTTTTTAAATTCAAATTGGGTGAAAAATGAGGGTTGCCAAAAATAGAGTTAATTACAGTTTTCTAGAACTCTTTCATGGGGGAGTGTTTACATTTTTTAAAAAGAATATATTTTCTTAATTAAGATTATGTTGACCATAATATTTTATAGTCTTTGACAGAGAAAAATTCAAACTTTTAAAGAGGATTTTTTTGTTCTGGGAGACCACTCAAAATAAATGAAATGTATAAATTCATTGAACGTTAGATATATAAACTTTAGGTGCTTCATATTGTTGACTTGGACAGTATTTGTAAAATAGCTATCAAAGACAACAAATAGGTTCAGTTTTAATGCCCACCCTGATTTCTGCTGGAAGGTTATGTTGAAAGTATGAGGGTCAGTGTAGGGTAAGGATGGTGTGATTAATCAGTGATGTCTGCCATGGGCATGATAATGGGGGTGTATAGCACATTACCCATGTATTGTTTTTTTGTTCCCCAGTGGCTTACATTCTTTGCTATCTTAAGTTTTTAGAACATTTTCTTTTTTAAGGTAAAATCATTATAGAACTTGTGTCATTTTTGTATTATTGATTCTATTGAGTGTTTATGTATCTAATTCAGTGTTTTTGTATTCCCAATTCTCAGATTGACTTAACTTGTGAAATTGGCTATAGTTTTTCAAACTAGGTATATCTGGTAAGTCAAACACATTCTTGGGTATATGTTATTTAGAAAATCTAGTTGTTTGGTTGTTTTTCCTTCTTTAATTTCTCGGAATCTATTTTCTGGTCCTTTTTTCTGCAAAATTCCTTTTCCTATCCATTTAAAGATTTCAGCCTAAAGACCACACCTGTTTTTGTTCAAAATGGTTAGTAAATTGTTGAAAGGAGTGGTTTTCTTTTTGTTTGTTTGTTTTTAATAGAGTAGACTATACAAATAGATTGTAAATTTCTCAAGGTTGCTGGCCTTGACGATATCTTAGAAGTCTCTTCTTTGCCACCCCTACTTCAGGGCCACACATCTTGTGAGCACTCTAGTATTAGTGGACAAAGGACATCAGAGGTTTTTGTTGTTGTTTTTTTAGTATTGCAAGAGTTTAAAGAATTTGGAAGAAGTGTTCTTTTAATGTAAAGTTGTGGATAAATAAACTTTTATAAAATGATAAATATAAATTATTCCAGGGACCATGCTATTTAAAAACTAGGAGAAAAAAATCTCTTAAAACTGTAAATAACTTCCTAAATAAGGAGTCTTTATTTGGGGTTGGTGAATTCCCTGTAAATTGAGGGGAGCTATAGATGGAATTTAATGGGCATGTAAAGTTTTATATGCATAAGCATATTTGCATTTTTGGAGAGAAATTATTAAACTCTTAAAGGTGTTTTTCAAAAAGAGCGTTAAAACCACAATTGTAAATTATGTGTTTTGTAAATTAGTACACAGGCTGCTGTGCCTTGTAAACTGTATTGGAGTTTAATTTTTGGAATATACTTATGATTAAATATGGGATTATTAGAAGTACTCCCATATCCTTGTCTTGTTAAATATTGAAGAATTAAACCTTAAGTTTTCTGCTAAAATGTTTTGTTAATGATTCACAAATTTGGTCATCTGACTGGAAATAATAGTTTGTGAGGAGTTACAATTCATACAATACTAATGAGAAATTATTTTTAGATGACACAAGAATTGTATTCTACTTAGGACCTTGAATCAATCTTGAATCCAGTGAAATGTGAAATTTATTATATGGTAGATTAGTCTTGGACTTGTAGACGGGTTTACTGTAAGTAGTGCTATTTACACAGTAGGCACTCAATCCCTGAATGAATCAAGTGCCACCAGGGCCTCTTGGAATGGTTTCAGCAGTAGCCCTGGTTGTTGGTCAGAACTGAGAATCATATTATAGTGTGTGTGCATGGGCGGCCCATATTGTGGCTTACCTTTGATGACTTGGGTTTTGTAAATAGTGATTTCTGTATGTGGATAACTATTCTTGGTAATTCTTTGTGGTCCTTTAGATAATAAACCTTAACTATGATGGTAGGCTTGATTAAAATCTGTAAGTCAGTGTTCACTTTGGAATTGATTGTGTTTATAAAACTGTCCTCAATTTTAACTTCTTTCCAGTTGAAACCACTGTTTGAGAGCATTGCTTATTTCAAAAGTAGCCATGTAAGGCATACAGTAGCCAGAGCCTACCTAGGGTTTGGAGTCAGAAAGACCTGGATTCAAATACAGACTCACCATTTATGTGCCCTGCTTAGTTGTTTAAACTCTTTAAAATGGGGAAATGGAGAAAATACTTAAAAGGTATCTTAAGATTTAATTAAGACAGTATGAAAAAGTGTCTAATAAAGTGGCACTTATAAAGGAGACTTCCAGAAAGTGTTAATGTTCTCTTATTTCATGTAATAAGGATTCTCCAGAGTTTTCAACTCAACACTTCTTTCAGGGAATGTAATATTTATTGGCTACTTAGATATTGGGCGCTTCACATTACCTATCTCCTTTCATCCTCCCCACTATCTTTTGAGCTAAGTGGTGTTTTTACCTATTTTGCTGAAGCAGAAGTTGAGATTTGAAGATGTTACGCAGATTTGACCATTGTTAAACAGCTAAGGAGTGACCAAACTCTTAGATTCAAACCTAGATTTGTCTTAGTCCAAATGTATGCCTTTTCTGTCATACCTGTTTTCCCTGAACACATCGGAAGGGATATCGCTTTCCACTCCCAAGAGTAGAAGAGTGGCAGTATTTTAAAATTCTAGTCAGTTCTATAATGACTTTTAAATTAAAATAACTCTTGTTTTATTTTAAATTAAGTATGATAGGCGCGGTATAGAGTAGTGTCTGCATGTTGTGTTTTACAAGAAAGAGGTTCCCTAGGGGTGCAAGGATGGATTTATGTTAAGAGAAGAGTGCCCAATCACTGTTTTATTTTGTATCTTAAAGTGACTCAGCTATAAACAACTCCTCTTCTGAGGTTATTTAACAGAAGGGGCAAGTAACTTGAAGAAGACTGCTTAGCACCCCTCCTCCCAATTGTGACTTTCCTAATTTTTCTGGAAATCTAAGATTAGTTCTAAAACTCTGGAGCCTTGCTGAAACCCCAACTTAGAGAAGTGACAGTCTTTTAGGAGCCCTAGGATGCTGGTCTTTTATTGGGCCAGGGAGCTATACCCATGATTAGGTATTAATACTGTGTTTCCCTGAAAATAAGACCTAACCAGAAAATAAGCCCTAGCGTGATTTTTCAGCATAACATCCCCTGAACATAAGCCCTAATGCATCTTTTGGAGCAAAAATATAAGACCCGGTTTTATTTTCAGGGAAACACAGTAGTAGAAGCGGGTTCGAGAAGGATATAATATGGTTGCAGTGCATAGAGCTATTCTGCCTGAAAATCCCCATTAAAATAGTGCAAACTGCTATCTTACTGTAAAACAATTAAGGAATAATGAAGCCAAGTTAATTTTGTGGGATTCTTGAGTTATGATGAAAGACTTGAAAGCTGGAAACTGTTAAAATAACAACTTAGATACTAGTCATTTTCTTCAGTCCTGTGCCCAAATAAACTTTTGGCCATGTTTCATATCACCGGAAAAAAGAAATAAGTATAGAAAAAAACATGAATGTATGCCTCTAGAATAGCACTTCTGTAAAGCAGAAATATGGAGTCTGGTGGCAGGACGGCAGCCTTGCTGATAAGTAACTTACATGGTGGTTTTTCTGCTTGGCATTTAACATCACTTGATGCCCAGTCCACCAGATATTTCACAGATATGAAATTGGGCATGTTTCCTCTTTGCTAAAACAAGGTTAACTTTGACAGACACTTTGGTAATGTGAGTAGAAGGGTGTGTGTGTGTGTGCCTTGAAGAGAGAAAGAAAGTGAGTGGGTGGTTTGGTTTGTCAAGCATACCGCTGTATGTTTGAATTCGCAATTTCTACTCCCCAAATCTTGACATGTAACTTTAATCAGTCTCTCACTGTTCTCTATTGCTGCTTTATTTGACCTTCCATTGACTGTAGAATATTGGAAGTGGGACTTGAAAGCATGAGGTGGCCTTCCATTGATGGTTAAATGTATGTGTGCTTATTTTTTTGTGTAATGGGAAGTTGCCCATGGCTCCTTTCACTCTTTGATAGGCCAGAATCTGCTCCCTACGAATCTGACCTGTTCCCTCAGTTGTTGATAGAAAAATTAAATTGCCAGGGTAAGAAACACAGGCAGTGAAGGCTAAATAATAATTCTTGGTGCTATTTATTTTTTTGGTAGAGATGGTGAAGTTCATTTGGCTTTTCAAGCTTCTTTTAGGGGACTGTTAATACCAAGTAGTCTTAACACAGTATCTATGTTATTAAAACTGCACAGGGGCAGAGAAGAATTCATTCAGGAAAAAGTTAGAAAATTTCGTGAGTTTTCTTAAATAGAGGGAATTGTCTTTTTTGTGCTTATCCTTCAGTTTTAAATTTTATATGATTGTAATTGTATATAATAGACTTTTCATTCTGTAGTGTGTGTTTGTAAAATAGGCTATGAAATGGAAAGAGGCCTGGTGGGCTGGACATTTTATAGAGGAGAATGGTCTTAAGAATAAATGTATGAAATTCCTTTAATGATTTGGGATTTTATTGGTAACTTCAAGGTTTGAGGGTGTGATGGCTTGGGGCTTATTCAACAAATATTAGTACATTCAAGGAATGTAAGCACAGGGAGAATACAGTGATAAACCAGGATGGTCATTTTCTTTATGAAAATAAAATTGGCTACCAAGTCCTCTTGTTGATAGGAATTAGTTGAGGCAGGGTATGTTTTATTAATAAGCAGCATATCACTGCAGTCTTTAATAGTACTTAATGGAAAGAAAATTTATTGGACATGGCTCAGGAAAATCTGTTTTCATCCTAATTTTGATACTAGTTGCTGGACTGTAGCTTGTCACTTAATCATCTTTAGGCCCTAATTTCCTATTTGTAAAGTGAGGTTGCAGTGTCCTTTTTAAGGATTTCAGGGTAGTTTAAAGGCATAGTGTGTCAAGGGTTAGAACTTGAGCCACTTGTTTTATGTGCTTGTGTTCAGGTCTCGGTCTCCCTGCAGTAATAGGATTGTGTTTTGTCCTGTTTTTATGTTTGTTTGTTTTTTTGTTCTCCCTTTGTTCATTACCTGTGCTTGTATGCTTTTCCCTATAGTTTCAGTATTAAAACTGCTTTTCCCATCAGTTTTTGAACTTGCTGAAGTTAAACTTACAAAACGAAGGTTGAATTACTAAAATTATTTCTCTAAGCCTTTCTTCCTATTTAGGTGAGCCTCTGTCCTCTTTACTGACACTAATGGAACCATAATTGGAGTGACCCATGTGTAGAAAAGTATGTGAGGTCTAGTTTTCAATAATCACAATAACCTTTATCGAATGCTTCCTGTGAATTAAACACTCTGGGGAGGTCTTTAAATGCATTATCTCAGCATGTAGGTAAGAAGTAAGAGGTAGGGTTCAAGTGAGTTTGAGAACTGGCTCCTCCAGTTGATAGCGTTGTGGGTTTGGGCCTGCCTACTTCTCTCAGTGCCTTAGCTTCCTCATCTGTAAAGTGAGGAGAATAATACTGCTGCTTCATAGAGTGATTTAAAAATAGGCTTTATGTGAAGTACTTAAAATAGTAAACACTTCGTAAATGTTCACTTTTATTTATGTTCATCTTCATATCAACCTAAGAGGTAGGGATTTTGAATTAGAGGAACCGGGTTCAAAGAGATTAAATAAATTTTGTTGAAAAAATACCTGGTATATGAGAACCGGATTCAAATCCAAGCCTGACAGATTCCAGCCTGCTTTCTTAACCACTGGACTATCTTCATCCCTATATAAAGGGAGTGAGGCTGATAAACTTAACCATTGTCAAATTGCAATGCATGGTCACTGTCTCATCACTGAACAACAACATTAGCAGTGGCTGGCTGCTGACTGTTTTTAGAAAACCTTCATTATGTGCGTATACTGTAATCAACAATATTGTCTGTGATTAAGAGAACCTTGTAATCCCAAAGGAGGCCAATTTAAATTTGTGCCTGCATGTATGATACATAACACTCTAATGTGAGACAGAATGCATATGTCTTATATAGACTCATTTATAAAAATACAGTTTTTCTATAACCACAGGAAGAATAAATGTTTATACTGTTGTTTAAATGTTCTGTTGTAAATTCTTATATTAAGCTTGCTAAGGGTGAGTTGGTTTGGACTGTGATAATTTTCCTTGAAAGTCTTCACAGATATATCTTCCTTTAAAGAAAATTAATTTTCTCCCCAAAACGTTTTCTTATACTTTTCCCCCTACAGTAGAACTAGGGAACCTGGTATATTCTAATCTCAGACCTAAAATCTACCTCTTCCTTCTCACTGTCTATTCCCATTTTAAATAATTAGTCCATACCATCAAATAATTAATAATATACTCCCCTGCCCCTCATAATTTTACTTAATTACCTTACTTATTGGTGAACTTTTTCTGGCTAGGCGGGAGAGGAGGGCAATTAAGGATGTTAACTTCTCGTTTTATTTTTATTTGGAAGCCCTGCTTCCTTATGTTTCTTTTATATTAGGTGATATGAATTTTGGTAAATGAAAATGGGGTTGCTAAACGAAAATGTTATGGCAAATAGGGTTTGAAAAATGAAGAATTAACCAAAAACCGACCCCAGAGTGTAGATAAACAATCGGTTGTGCTTAAAAAAATGGATTAAGAGAGAAAGGGGAGTAGAATTAACTTTAGAGTAGCAACATTTAAACTTGAGAAATTCATAGGACTGAATAGCATTCATTATTTTAGTAGAAGGAAATGATATGCCAGCTGACAGTGAAGCCTGTCTAGATGCTTGTAAATAAGTGTGTTATCAAGTCTCTGGTCCCTGGAGGGCCTTGGAGGTGGCTCTTAAGCAGGTTTTACTCTATACATTGAGCTTTGTGAGACCTAAAACTTTAAATAAGACTATTTTATTTGTCTTGGTGGAAATTATCTTAAACGAGATGGATAGAAAATCAGACATTTCTTATCAAAAGTATTCAGCATATTTGTGGGTTTGCTAAATAAAAACTGGAAGGAATTCCAAAATTGGAATTTTATTCTCTTTTCATCTTGTATGACTACACCGTTTCCCACTTAACTCTTCCAGTGTCTTCCTTTTCAGTGAAATATTTCATCATATTTTCAGTCATCCTAGACTTAAAAGATTGGTATCTTTCCCATAAGGAAAAAACAGTAGTCGCGCTATGAGTCATGGGGCAGTGGTTAAGAGCTTCACTTAGGCTGCAGGGGGAAGGTCACACCTTACTTACACCTTTCACCAGCTGCCTAACTTAAGGCAAGTTACTTAGCCTCTGCCTTGGTTTGTTTTTTTCTGTCAAGTGACGTAGTGGTTATATTATGATAGTCCTTTCAAAATCAATTTTTTTGATAAGCTCTTCCATTTTTTTCTATACTCCGCTTCCCTTTTGTTTGTTAGCATCCCAGACAACCTTGATCACAGTTGATTTGTAAATATTCCAATTGAAATAACTATTAAAGAAAACAGTACGCCTTAACCTCCGGAAGCCCTTAGAAATGCCTTCAAGTCTCCTCATCAATCATTTATTCAATAAATTGTTGTTATGCCAGGTGCTAGGCATACCATAGGATACAAAACTGGCCCTTCCCTTGAGTTTCACTACAAATTCTGTTCATTCTTTCTAGTTGAACTTATTCCTTTTTTAAGTCCTGGCATTCCTGACCAGTATTTTCTTTTCTTTTTGTTTTTTTCCTGACCAGTATCTTAATTCTTGAAAAATATTGTATCCTAATATCTTTCATAGCACTTGTACAAATTTACCTGTTGTGGGTAGTCATTTTTGTGAGTTGTTTAAGAAGTCCAACCACCATTTAAAATATTGTCTTCACGGGGGGAAAAAAACAAACTTAAATGTGTCTTTAGGGTACAATATGTTTAATAATTGACTTTTCTTCCCACCTTTATTTCTTTAGTATGTTTTTCGAAGGACCCAGAGTTTTCTTTCTTATGAAGAGAATTTAGGTATTTGCATATGCTGGTTTTTTTACAAGTCAGTTTTTTTGAAAATTAGCATTCATGTTTGGTTGGGAAGGAGTGGAAAATTAATCTGGTCTAAGACAATTGGGCATACCTTTGTTCTCTTTAGTATTATAAATAATGTAATTATTTTTTATTCTATAGATATGATATTTGATATTACCTGGAAGGTCAAGTACTTTGGGGTACAGGGTCTGATGGTTAACGTAGATTTTGCTTTATGTGACCTCTGAATTGTATATATAAATATAGGTGAGCTGGCTAACTGAACCTGTCTCACAATGTTCACTTTCTGAAGTATGAAGCCATTATAGAAAATATGTGCCAAGTCTACTCTAGTCTTTACCAAAGAATGGCACTGTTACTGCAAATGGCATTTTCTGGAGATAATCCTAAACCCCTTTTCTAGATTAACGACTTGAAAAGTATAGCAGGGCTGGATATACTGAAATGCCTTTAGGGTCAAGTAGCCATCATGGAAAATGCGATGGAATAATTGATACAGGGCGGATTGCAACACATCACGGTGGGGCCACAGGTCATGGTTTTTGGAGATACAGTTTTTGAGTTTTTATTAATTGTTGGTTTTTATCAGTTTCCTATGTGATACATGAATAGGTTGTTTTTTGAAACTAGTGCTTGATTCTGTGTGTGTTTGTGTGTGTGTCCCTGGAGTCTTAAGATATTAAGTGAAGTATTACTCTCCTACCCTGGGCTCATTCATCCCTCATCCCAAAGCTCTACTCCTGCATTTCCAACTTTTCCTTTGCATCTGGATGTCCTGCTGTTTTCCTATTCATTCCATTTATCCAGAGCGCATCCTCCACCTGCCATCCCTGCGCTGGTCTGTGGTTCTATCTGGAGCAGCCATTTTTAGTTCGGAGTCTTTGCTATTTTCCTGGAAGTGCTTCACTCCCATCTATTCTCAGAACTATTCAGTTCTTCCAAATCTGGTGTTTGTTGGTTCCAGGAAGCCATTGATTATGACACATGATCAATTTTGCAATGGTTTTTTTCACTGTAGGCAAAGAAAAACTGTTTATGTACGTGTTTGCTTGTAAATACATACCAATTCAGAAATGTTAAATACGAATTTTGTAACGGAAGAACTCTGGGATCACTCATGCATTAGTTACTGCTTTCCCATGTTGCTCCTGCAGCCATTTTAGTTTAATCTCTCACTGTTTCATCCCTAGGCTGGTTTTAGTTTTCCTCCAGTGTCTTGAAATGTAGACTTTCTATACCTTGCTCCCAAACTATTTTAAAGCATTGCTTTTCACACTTTCATTCCTATCTGGTCATGCGCGCGCACGCACACACACACCCATACGCAATGAACTCTTCCATTCCTGTAGACAGTGTCCAAATTCCTGGAATTCAGAGTTATCCATATTTTGGTTAGCCTGCCACTCTTCACTCTTTCTCTTCTCTACATGATCCTTTCATTATTCCAGCCAAGCTCTTTCACCCATTATTCACTGGACTCACCATACACATGCTGCATTTTACATGACTCTCCCTCCACTGCCCCAATGTCTTGCCCCCCCCCCCTTTTTTTTTTTTGCTTGTCTAAGTTCCACCTTTCTTTCCAGGACCAGATTAAATGCCTCCTCCCCCCCCCCCCCATAGAAAGTCATTTCTCACCTCTATGAAAAATTAGAAGAATTTCTGTCAGAAATTCAGAGATAAGAGAGCTCTCATTACATACACATCACGTCATTCATCCATAACTGCTGCCCTGTGTTTTTCTCTTAATGGACCTTTCCTGCCCTTTTAAAATACATTATAAGTTTGCAGGACACAAAGATGGATTTTTGTTGTTGTTTTCTAATGCCTCAAATCCCTCAGTGCTTTTTTACATAGTAGGTGTTCAGTAGGTATTCCTTGATCTGTTTTAAAGTTTATTTCTATACCTGTCATGTTTGCAGCTAACATTTTTAACTAAACGCATGTACTTCCCCAGGAGTAAAATGAAGTCAAATTATGATGAAGTAAAGAATCTGAAACTCAATTTTTGAAGTATCAGAGTTAGTCATTACTGTCAGTAGCCCGTATACTTTCTAAAATTAGATTTTAGCATAATTAACAAATAACCGTTATTAACAAATAAGCAATGCTTAACCAAAATAATAAAAATAATTTAACAGTTTTACAAAACAGTATCAGAGTTGAGCAGTGTATTTTGTGAATGTGGAAAATTTGCGTGACACTGGTCCTTACTAGTCAGTCGAGGAGACAAACCTGATAGATCTAAAGGGCCCCAGATCCAGTTTCATTGCTAGGATAGGCCTCTCCCATTTGAGCCGCCCCAGAGCTAGTCCTGAGTTACCCCTTTTCATAAGCAGAGAATTATTGTATATCTTAATCATTTAATGATGAAGATATTACTTGAGGATTTTCTGTTGTTTCTTAAACATCTTCCTAATTAAGCAAAAAATAAGGAAGCATTCAGTCTTGGGTTTGACAAATTAGAGTAGGGAAGAAAGTTATGAAACTATGTGCAAGAGTTTAGCTTCTAAATTTTATGTCTAGGACAGCAAAAATTATTCCAAGATCCTCAAGGATAGTAGAAGTCATACTATTCTGAAGTCAGAGAGATGACCCTTGAACTGATGGGCAGGGGACAGGATGGAGACTCCATAATTAAACACAGTAGTTCCTCTCTCCTCCTATATTTGTAATTGGTTACTGGGTTAGAAACCAAATTGAATAGCACTGGGGAAAGGAGTAAGTCACACAGGGTGATTTTGTAGTTTTTTCTGTTCCAGTGATTATTGGGTCATGAAAAATAAATTTTTTAACTGTTGTCACTGACTTCTTTTAAGAACCTGATAAAAGTTGTGGGTCCTTGCCCTAGAGAAATTTTGCAGTTAGCAGAGCTTTGTTTCAAATACCCATAATTGAGGCTCGTGGGTTGAGGAGCCTCATTCTTACCAGGATTGGATTGGGGAGGCAGGAAAAAAAAGGTATCCCTTAGGAAAACTAGACAGAAAGAAGGGAAAGGCAGAAGTGTTCTACTTATTAGGTCAATATATTTAATTCATGTTTCATACAATTCTTCATTTCTTTTAAGTGAATCAATAGAGCAGAATAACTTTCCAAAGTTTCATGAGAGATGTGTCAGCTTTTGCAGCAGAAATAATTTTACTCTTTACTTTCTAGGCCTGTTCCCTGGCTGTCCTTCCTTTCCTCTGCAAATATGAATTGTGCATCTTTATATTGTGTTTTTTGTACTTGAGCCCTTGTGAAATCATCCTTTGCAGGCATGTTGTATTCTCATTCAGAGCCATTTACATTCTGACTCAGTTTGTGTCCATCAGTGAGTCTTTTCAAATTCAGCAAACCTGCATTTTCCACATTTTAAATTCAGGCATTCTCTATATACCCCAAACTTCCTTAATTCTAAACAATCCAACTTTCTTTCCAGATTCTTTCTACTCTTTGTGTGTGTGCATTATTCATAGCATGTTGCACATAGTTGCCTGCAAGTGTTGGCAGCCCAGTTTATTCCCCAGATTTAGTCAGTATTGGTTAGCAAAATAGAAAATTAAATTATTTCAACAGGTTAGTGGTTATGTTCTTTTACCAATTGAACTTTTTTTACCATGGATTATAAGAAATGGTTTAGACTGAAGTCTAATGCTTAGTAAACTGCATCTTTTGACGTTTTAAAATGCATTTCCTTTACTTTAGGATTATTTACAAATACTTTGATTAAAATAGATTGCCAATTGAAGCTAAAATTGGTTTTAAGGTAATCTAATGTTGGAAAAACATGAAACTTTATAGCAAAGAAGACAAATTAATAAATTAGCAGTGTTAGGTGAGATGCCTTGGGCTTCTCTGCAAGAGTATTAAGTTTAGTTGCTGCATAATTGCTTTGTAAAGTACTGTTCTGTTTGAGGATAAAAGGCATGTGGGAAATAATATACAAATACGTTAATATTTAAATAGAATAACTGATTTTCTTTCTTATTGATTGCACATAGCTGTGTAGAGTGGTATTGTGACTTAATTAATAAGCATATAATGACTTAATGTTTTTGTGTTGACAGAAAATAGTATCTAAACTGTTTGGTGCATTACATTTACTTTAGTATCTGTAAGAAGATCTCAAAGAAGCCTAGTGTGTAAGGATTGTCTTACTGTTGAATCGTGGCATTTAATCACTTGTAAATGACTCGGGGGAACTTTATTATTGAAAGATGTTGCTAGTGTTTTGTGTTTTTTTCCATTCTTTTAACAGTTTTGCTATTCCTAAAACTTGGTAGAAAATCATCTCAAAGAAAGTGTTCCATTTGCAAGTGGAAGGGCTTCTATGAATGTACATTTTCTTGTAAGGAGAGAATTATTGCCTTTAAAATTGTAAAAGGATAGTTTATAATTTAGTGTAAAGGCTACCAACATGGCCTTTTTTTTTTTTTTTTTTTTTAAAGTTTTCTTGGTCTATCCTTCCTTAATCTGGTTATTATGTTTCTGATATGCTGCAGTCTTGAGGTGGTAAAATTATGGAAATGAATACCTTTACCACCAGTTAAAATTGATTTCTGGGATTTGAGAAGAGTGCTGTCATTTGAAATTGGTCACTCACACAGCTGCTGTTACTTTCATAATCCTCCTTTGCAATTGATTCAACACATGATTTATCTACTTACGAATAATAGGTAGGTGAGCACAGAAAGAGAAGCATGTATTGTTTTCTTACTTCTCATACCTTATCTTTTGGAAAAGGTGTGTGTAATTTTGGATATCATGGTAAAGGGGATAATTCAAACTTCCTTTTTTGATGTGTAAGCCAGAATACCTGTGGGGTGGGGAAGTGGAGAAGGAATAGAGTATAAAACCTTCCTTAAGAGACACAGATAGCCAACAGGCACATGAAAAGATGTTCAACATCACTAATTATTAGGGATAATCAAATGAAACCCGCAATGACATATCACCTCACACCTGTTAGAATGGTTATTATCAAGAAGATAAAAAATAACAAGTGTTGAAGAGGTGGGGAAAAGGGAACCCCTCATACTCTGTTGGGTCAGATCGTAAATTGGTGCAGCCACTATGGAAAACAGTATGGAAGTTCCTCAAAATATTAAGAATAGAGCTATCATATGATTAAGCAATTCCTCTTCTGGGTATGTATCTGAAGAATATGAAAACACTAATTCAAAAAGATATATGTACCCCTTTGTTCATTGCAGCATTATTTATCATAGCTAAGATATAGAAACAACCCAAGTGTCCATTGATAGAATTGACAAAATGGATAAAGATGTGTATACAGTTGACCCTTGAACAACACAGGTTTGAACTGTGTGGGTTCACTTATACAAGGATGTTTTTCAATAAATGTACAGTCGGCCCTCCGTATCCCTGGGTTTCAAATCTGTGGATTCAAACAACCACAGATCAAAAACAGTATTTTTGATCTGAGGTTGGGAATCTGTGTATATGAAGGACCAACTTAAGTTACACATGGATTTTCAGCTGCTCAGCAGGTCAGTGCCTAACCCTCACATTGATCAGGGGTCAACTGTATATACAGTGGAATATTAGCCATAAAAAAGATGAAATACTTCCATTTACAACAACATGGATGGATCTTGAGGATATTATGCTGAGTGAGATAAGTCAGATGGAAAAGGACAAAAACCACATGGTTTCATTCATATGTTGAATATAAAACAAAAAGAGTTAAAACAAAACAAAAACAAACTCATACACAATAGACTGGTGGTTACCAGAGAGGTGAGAGGAGGGCGAAATGGGTAAAAGGAGTCAAATATATGGTGACAGACGGAAACTGGACTTTTGGTTGTGAACACTCTATAGTGTATATAGATATTGAATTACAATTTGTACACCTGAAACTTATATAAGGTTATTAACCAATGTTACGCCAATTTAAAAAAAAAAACTTTCCTTTTAAAATATGTATGTGTTTACTTGATGGATCATGATTGAAAAAAATGTAAATGAAACGTAAATCTTCTCTCCCTCCACCCTCATTCCTGTCTGTGGTTCCCTTTCTCAGGGGTAACAACCTGTAAGAGTTTCTTGTGTATCTTCCAGAATCTATCACTTATGCAAAGATATATATAGGACATATATACTCCCTACTTTTTAAACAACTCAAATGGTAGCATACTATATACTCTGGTATACATCTTGGGTTTTTTTCTGTTAACAGGCTGTATTTCTTTTAAGGGCTAAATAATACTCCATGAAATGAACTTGTTTTGATGCATAGGTTTTCTTCTTGATGTTTTGTTTTTGCTGTTAAAATAGCGTATCTTGGGCCTGCACGGTGGCTCAGGCAGTTAGAGCTCCATGCTCCTAACTCCGAAGGCTGCCGGTTCAATTCCCACATGGGCCAGTGGGCTCTCAACCACAAGTTGCCAGTTCAATTCCTCGAGTCCTGCAAGGGATGGTGGGCTCCACCCCCTGCAACTAAGATTGAACACAGCACCTTGAGCTGAGCTGCCGCTGAGCTCCCAGATGGCTCAGTTGGTTGGACCGCATCCTCTCAACCACAAGGTTGCCAGATTCAACTCCCGCAAGGGATGGTGGGCTGTACCCCCTGCAACTAGAAACGGCAACTGGACCTGGAGCTGAGCTGCGCCCTCCACAACTAAGACTGAAAGGACAACAACTTGAAGCTAACAGCACCTTCCACAACTAAGACTGAAAGGACAACAACTTGACTTGGGGAAAAAAAAAAAAAGCAAGAGCTAATGAATGTGAAAATACTAAAAAGGCTCTAAATAAATGTTAGCTGAATACAAACAAAATTAAAAAAAAAAAAGCATATCTTTTCCTACAAGTGAAGTATTCCTATAGGATACATTTTTATAAGAGGAATTGCTGGATCAAAGAAAATGTGCATTCTGTTTAAATTGCTTTCTGTTTTTACGTCCTTTTCACCATAAAACTGTATTTTCAAAACCTTTTTTATCTTATCCATGAAAAGTTTTAGTTTGTAATTTATTTTGCAGTTATCTTATGAGTGAATCTTCATTTGTTCTGGAGTAATTTCTATGAACCCATTCCATTCTTTATCAGGTTTTGATCGTGTTGTTTGGTTACAGAAATTGTCTATTTGTTGCAAGTATTTTTCCCTTTTTCATGTTTCTTGATTTTATTTTTTATGCCTTTGTAGCCATTTTAAAGATTTTGTAGCAGAGTTTATTAGTCTTTTTTTATAGTTTCCGGATTTTGCGTCATGCTTTAAAAGTCACCCCCTACCCCCACCGTTACGAGATTATTTAAAGCAAAAACACCCTCATTTCTTCTCGTACTTGTATTATTTTGTTATTTGCATTTAAATTGTTGATCCAGCTGGAATTTATTTTGGTGTCAGGAATAAATAAGTTAGGGATCCATCTTATTTTTCCTGA